>NC_040038.1:16574725-16640641 GCF_003713205.1 Coffea eugenioides | reverse complement strand
TTAAAGAGTCTGTATTGGTGGGAGAACATGAAGAAGGAGATTGCTCAATTTGTCCAAACATGCTTAATTTGTCAACAGATTAAAGCTGAACATCAGAAACATCGGGACTTTTGCAACCTCTAGAAATACCTGAGTGAAAATGGGAGAATATCACCATGGATTTTGTATCGGGACTACCAAGAACACAGAGAGGTCATGATGTAATTTGGGTGATAGTGGATAGATTGACCAAATCGGCTCATTTTCTTCCAATTAACATGAAGTACCCATTGGAAAAGTTGGCTAAACTGTATTTGGATGAAATCATTAGGTTACATGGAATCCCTTTCAGTATCGTGTCGGATAGAGATCCAAGATTTGTTTCGAGGTTTTGACAAAAGATGCAAGAAGTTTTAGGGACTAAATTGAACTTTAGACTACCTATCATTCTCAGACCGATGGACAGTCTGAAAGGACAATTCATACCCTTGAAGATATGTTGAGAACTTGTGTTCTGGATTTTGGGGAGAGTTGGAGTAAGTTTTTGACTTTAGTGGAATTTTCCTATAACAACAGTTTCCACTCTTCTATTCAAATGGCTCCGTATGAAGCGCTTTATGGTCGAAAATGTAGATATCTGATTTGTTGGGAGGAAGTAGGTGAACGGAAGATCTTAGATCCGACTACAGTGTTATGGATTGAGGAAGCTAATGAGAAGGTAAAGTTGGTACACTAGAGATTCCAGACTGCACAGAGCCATCAAAATAGTTATGTCGATAATCGGAGAAAAGATTTAGAATTCGCGGTTCGAGATCTAGTGTTTCTCAAGGTCACACCGTTGAAAGCAAGTTTGCTGTCTGGAAAGGGAAAGAAATTATAATCAAGGTTTGTAGGACCTTATAAGGTTATCTAGCGTGTAGGGAGTGTAGCATACAAATTGGAGTTGCCGTCGATTTTATCTCGAATCCATAATGTATTTCATGTGTCTATGCTTAAAAAATATCACCCAGACCCTTCACATATCTTACAACCTTTGAGTATTGAAATTGATGAGACCTTAACCTATGAGGAGAACTCGGTTAAACTTCTGGATAGAAAGGTGAAGGAATTGAGAAATAAACAGATACCATTAGCAAAAGTCCTCTGGAAGAACCATGGGTTGGAGGAAGCAACTTTGGAGGTCGAAGAAGCAATTCAAGAAAAGTATCCAGACCTGTTAACCAATCAAGGTAAATTTCGAGGACGAAATTTTTCTTAAGGGGGAGAGGATGTGAGGACTCTAAAAAGTGTTATTTTTTGACTCCTAATTTTGCTCATTTAATTATTTATCTGAATATTTGCTCCGATTATTATTTTTTAACCTTATTAGACTTAAATACATGGAATTATGACTTCATTATATTTTTAAAGTGACTCGTTTCAAAAATTAATTTTTGGAAGCTCGATTAATGAAAATAGTGAAAACGTGCTTGAAAACTTTAGCCTATTGGGAGTACAATAAACTCGAAAAATTGGAGAGATGTACAATGATTCTAAAATAGGTAATTTTAGGTTTAAATGCTCAAGTGATAGTTAATGGTACGATCGTTAGAAGAATTTCTCGAAAATTTCCCTCTATCGCGCCTAAATTGGAAATACGCGTTTTCACGCGCGCGATTAATTTTAGGGACTTTAGACCATTATTTTGGAGCAATTAAGAGTGAATAATATTTGTACGAATATAAGTGTATTGGAGGTTTAGTGTACTGGCGAAATAAACTCGAGAGAAATCGAGCCCAAAACGCGCGCGTATACGCGCAGAGTAGAGTTGACTTTTGTACCAACTTGGGCCACACCTTGAAGCATCCCAAGGAAGTTACATTTTTTATCAACTCTCTCTCTCTTCCTCACAAGAACAGCCGGCCATCAAGCTGCAAAAACAACACGCAAGTTCTTCATTTTTCATCCTCATTTGTTCAACAAAAACACCACCAAATGCCACCAAAATTTAATCATACTTAACTTAACACTCGGAGAGTTCATCTAGCTACAAAAGAAGGGAGCTTTCCATGTTATCTTGGACCAAGAGAGAGCCGAAATTTCTGCTTAGCTCATCAATCAAAGTAAGTAATGATCAAACCTTCTAGTTTTGATTTATGTAAGTTCTAGTACACCTTTAAACTCTTGTATTCATGTGGGTGGCTTGTTATTGTTGAAAAATTTTGATGTGGGCTCTATGAACTCTCTCTCTTGGATGATGGCTGATGTGATGATTGATGATGGATTTAATGTTAGTTTAGTGTTCAAATTGGTAAATTAATGGTGCATGGCAAGTATAAACTTCAAGGAATGCATGGCTGAAAAATTTTCAATTCTGCCCCTGTTTTGATCGTGCTTTTCTTTGCGAAATTCTGAGGGTTTGATGGTTTATATGTGATGTTTATATATTTTATAGATGGTTTATAAAGTTTACTCGAAAAATATTGAAATTTGGTTGGTCAAATGGATTAATCTTGCAAAGCTAGTAAATCTGGAAAGTTTTTCCCGTAATGCTCAGACAGCCTTCGTGTTTCGTCCATATCTTTGTACTCCGACATCGAAATCAAGTGCCGTCGGTGGAATTTGAAACTAGACATCCCCAACTTTCCAACGGTATAAAATACAACCCCTAGTTCTACCCGAATATTCTGTACTAACCATTTAAAGATGACTGTACTGTTTTTTCTGTTTTCCTGGAACGAAGTTCAGAAGCTGTAACTTGAGGCTCGAATTTGAGCTAGTTGTGTGCTGAATTTTAAAATGATTTTTTCTGTGAAAATATAGTTTTATGAATGTGTTTTCCAACGCTACCAACCATTCTTAATTCCAAGTTGAATTGAGTGATTTGTGATCAAAATACGAAACTTGCCCTGTTCTTGAAAACCCTAAATTTTGGACAGAATTGATGCTAGACTTGGTGTAGACTTGCCAATTGATTTTCTTAGAGTTAAAACACTTACCAAGTGTACCATGAATGTTCCTTAGGTTTTTCCTATACAAATGAATCATGTTTGAAGGATTTTCATTGACCAAATGTTTGGAATGGAAAACCAAAAAAAAAAACTCAAGGCAGTTCTGCCATAGGATTTTCGAAACTTTGGTTGTTTGGATGACTACCTTCTCAAAGGTATTTTTCCATGAAATTTGATAGAGGGATACCCTTTATATAGGAGTATTATACTGCCGAATTTGGTACCAATCCGAATCCATTTCGCTGCTCGACTAAATTACCAAAGTTCAAGACTTGATTTTAGAAAACCATTGTTTAACATGAAAATTTGGGTAATTTTGGGCTTCCATTTCTTGGTGTTCAAAACTCCGTTTCTCGTTCCGCTTGTTTTGTTGTAAACGTGGATTACAACACTAATAGAGTTACAAATTTCAAAGGCTAGTTTCAATCAAGTGAATTTTGCCGAATTTTCAAAGTTGGCCAAAAACCAACTTGAACCTACCTTGATAACGCAAGTTAAGATCTTCAAGCTCCATTTGAATACCTTCCTCTTTGATTTGTTGAATGGTTCCTTCTAAGAATTTGTAGTACATTGAAAGACATTTCCAACGTTACCAAATTTACCAATTTTCAACAATCGTAAAGTGAGTTATGATTTTTCAAACATTGTACCAAAAATAAAAAATTTTGAACATTTGAAATGAAATCCGCGCGAGAAGCATTTTGCTGGAATCCGGCCAGTTTCTGGCCGGATAGTCGGCCGGATTGCCGTGGGATTTGAAAAAAATTTGAGGATGGCTACTGCCTCCAATCCGGCCGGATTGTGATATGGCCAGTCCACTTTCGACTTCGGTCGTTCGTTTCGAGATTTATTCGCACGTACTCGTTCCCATCCAATGATTTTAAGGATAATAAATCCATTTTTACTCAAGTCTTATAACTCGTTCGAGTTTCGATTTTTAAAAAGAACTCGATCTCGATTTTCAAATGAAGTTAGACTCAATTTTCGAGATACTTTCTAGACCGTGTTAGTGTGCAACTTTCCTCATTTTTAGGGATTGTTAGTAATAGTCTATTGTTAATTGTTCAGGCACCCAAGCGGAATTTCAAAAGGATCCCACGGCGGACGCTTGAATTTCGAGTGCCCATTTTCTTCTAGTTTTACTTGGTGAGTGTCAAGTGTGTGTTATTTGAACCACTGTGAACCAGATACATGTTTATTTGTTATTGATACTTGAGATTTCAAAATTCCAGACGGGGGTGTACTTTATCGCACCCGTCCTCGCTTGAAATAAATGACTCGCACTTGAACTACTCGAATGTCTCAATTTCTTGCACATGTTATTGTTTGCTTGACTTGAAATAGTATGCTATGGCTGCATACGTCGTTGGAGTGAATCTCCTCGACACTCAAACATGCTTGGGGGACGCCCACATCTCATTGGCGAACCTTGGACTCGAGCCGGCATGGGTTTGGTCGGGCTCATTGGTAAATCATGAGAAAAATTGGAAAGTTTGATCTAGTGAGAGATCTTGCTTGGCATACTCGAGTAGTATTGTCTTAAACAAATGATAGGCGGGCCCGAAACAGGGGTATGTAAGGTGAAAGGGGACAGGTTAAGTGAAGTTCTACGGACCAAATCTATCCGAGTGACGGAGTGTCAACTCGTGGAGGTTATTGATCGTGCAAGTGGAACATAACTCTTGAGAGATTCAGTATCCTTGAATTGTTTATGATTACTTATCTCGTAAATTGTTAATCATTGGATATATTATTGCTCGACTTGTCAATCTAGAATTGTTACTTGAACAATGTGCTTGCATGTGTGTTCTTGGCCTCACGAGCGTTTTTCTCACCCTGTAGATTTCCATTTTGTGGACTTTTGTAATAGGGTTCCAATTCCTTTGACTAGACATTTTGGCTATTGTATATTTTGGGATGTATTTGGAAACCCGTGATATGGATTTGGTAATTGTTTAATATTGTTAAGATTGAACGCTTCCGTACTAATCGCATTTATATTATCTGGATGTGATGTCTAGTACCGTTATAAGCTTGAACGTGTATCGCTTGAGTCCTGGCGAGAGTTGGGCAGGCGTCCCGCGGATACCCTTTGGTTCGCCTTAGGGAGAAGTGGGGGCGTCACAGTTGGTATCAGAGTGCTAGATTAACGCTAGGTTAGAGATCTATATGGTAGACATATTAAATACTCAACCCTTAAGACCTGAAATCGGATATTTAAGTTGCACCTTAAGGGATATTTGGAGCATACCAGTGATTGGGTTAGGCATGCATAAATGACATCCGAACTAGATAGTGATTTAATTTCTAACCGAAAGGTGCTATTATTTTTCAGGGATGGAAAACGGAAATGGAGTTCCGGCAGCTAACGAAAATGGCCATGCGAATGGTCATGTAGTACCTCCTAGGCCTATTTTCTACCGAACGCTAGGTGGAGGAGCTCGAGTACGCAATTTTCCATCTGACAGATATCCCCGATATTCGTGTAGGGTTAACTTTGCCTACTCGAACCACCTCGTGCTTGTTCTGGACGACGAGCGTCGTCAGCTAGTGGATCTTAACAGGGATCTTCAGGCAGAGGTGGATGAATTTAGACAGATGGTTAGCGCTTAGGGCGAGAGGATCGCCGAGCTCGAGAAGCTGATAGAGGGCGAGGTAGTTACATCTGCTGTTGTTAATAAGAAGCTCCGGAGCACTAGGGCACAGCTTACTAAGTTAAGGGAGGAGGTTCGTGATAGGGATTCCGGGATCCTAACTGATGCCACTAAACTAATGGATGAGATGATGGGTGTAGCTCAGAACTCTGAGAAGGAGGATCCGGAGGAGGATCCTAAGTAGGAGGTTCCTCCTGATAGTCCTACTGCGGACTAGGTCTAGGCGGATTGACCTCTGTTTTGACCCTTTTGACTAGTATAGTTAGAATTAGTTAGGGTGAAACTAAGTGCTGAGACCATTGTATTTTGCATGACAGTGTGGCTTATTTTTGAAGCACTTGCTTTTACTTTAGTCTTCTGTGACTAAAAGTACTCTTGTGTCACCTGTGTGCTATATTTTTGTGACTACCCCATGACTTGCTAATTGTATGAATTTGATGTGTTATGAATGTAAATTATTATTATTTTCAATATTTTCTTGATTTGTTCCTGCTTTCTATTTTGTACAGCATAATTGACTTATTTCTTGCACTAGGCACGCCTAAGTTTCGGAAGGGGCTAAGAAGGGGCCGAGACCGGGGGCGAGGGACTAGACAGGCCCAACCTCAGGGGAATGACCAGGGATCTGCAACTGGACCGACCCAGGGTCAGGAAAATATTGAGGGTAATCAAGTGGCTACTGCCATTAACAGGATGACTGATATCCTAGAACGCTTAGCTGATAGACAAGATCCTGGATCGCATAACCAAATTGGGGGATAGGATAGGGGTGAAGATAGAGCCTTAGAGAGATTCTTGAAATTTAACCCGCCTAAGTTCCTGGGCGAACCTGATCCTGAGGTAGCGGAGAATTGGTTAAAAAGGATGACCAACATATTCGCTGCTTTAGATTATACTGAGGATAGGCGAGTGAATTTTGCAACTTTTCAGCTTGAGGGAGTAGTTCCTGCTTGGTGGGACATGGTGAAAGGAAAATGGGAAAGAGTTCAAAACCCTTGGACTTGGAAGAATTTTACGAGGGAGTTTAATGAAAAGTTTCTTCCACCTTTAATCCAGGAGAAGAGGAAGGATGAATTTATCAAAATTGAAACAAAGAACCCTTAGTGTAGCAGAGTACGAAGGAAAATTCACTAAACTTTCTAAATATGCTCCTGAATTGGTAACTAATGAACGGAAGAGGATAAAGCGTTTTGTACAAGGGCTCAATGTGAAAATTCAGGAGGGTTTGGCCGCAACCCAAATCTCGGCATTTACTGAAGCTTTAGAGAAGGCACAAAGGGTTAAGAGTGCAAGATTTCAAGTGAGAGACTTTCAAAATAGAAAGAGACATTTTTCTGGCTCTGCATCAGGGCAGCCTGGTATGAGTGCACAACCTTTCAAAATGGGAAGAGAAGCGGGAGGAACAAGGATTGCTGGAGCTTCTAGGAGAGCTCTGTCTAGAGAAGGTCGTGGTGGCCCAACTCAAGTTAGGGGAGCGCCTTCTACTGGTTCGGTAGTGACCCCTCAGTTTACTTGCGGATACTGTGGGAAACCCAATCATTCCGAGAATAACTGTTGGAGAAAGTCGGGGAAGTGCTTGTTTTGTGGGAGTGCCCAACATCAAGTCGCGAATTGTCAGAAAGCACCAAAAATGGGAAGTAACACTCAGAGACCGGAAAACTCAACCTCTAAACAGACCAGTGCCGGAGGAAGTCGATCGAAAGTGCCGGCTAGAGTTTATGCCCTGGACTATCAGCAGGTTCCTGAGGCGACTGAAGTGGTTGAATGTACAATTCCAATCTTTCATCGCTTAGTTAGGGTTTTAATTGATCCAAGTGCAATACATTCTTTTGTAAATCCTGACTTTATGAGTGGGATAGACTTGAAGCCAATTAAGTTACCGTATGACTTAGAAGTTAAAACACCTACTGGAGATCAAAGTTTAATTGCTAGCCTGGTATATAGAGATTGTGAAGTCTGTGTCGGGGAACGAAAACTATTGGCCGACCTGGTAGGTTTAGCAATTAGGGGATATGATGTGATTTTAAAAATAAATTGGCTTGCCTGTTATAATGCCCAGTTGAATTGTAAGACGAAAATTGTAGAATTGTGTATTTCAGAGAAGGCAACCCTGAAACTGGATGTAAGGGGTAAACTGGCTTCATCTGCACTTATTTCAGGAATTCAGACTAGAAAATTATTAAGTAAAGAAGTTCAAGGGTATTTGGCTTTTCTTATTAACACCCCTAGTGATAAGGTGAATTTGGAGGACATGCCTGTAGTGAAAGACTTTTCAGATGTTTTTCCCGAATAGTTAGAGTCTCTACCTCCAGAACGGGAAATAGCTTTTAAGATTGATGTAACTCCGGGAGTGACACCTATCTCTAGAACGCCATATCGGATGGCTCCAGCGAAATTGAAGTTGTTGAAATTGCAACTGCAAGACTTGCTGGAAAGGGGTTTTATAAAAGAAAGTGACTCTCCGTGGGGAGCCCCAGTTTTGTTCGTTAAGAAAAAAGACGGGAGTTTGACACTATGTATAGACTATAGAGCCTTGAATGGGGTCACTATTAAGAATAAGTACCATTTGCCCCACATTGATGAATTATTTGACCAATTGCAAGGGGTTGTAGTATTTTCAAAGTTGGATTTGAGACAGGGTTATTATCAGTTGAGAATTTTGGAGAAAGACATACCCAAAACTGCTTTTAACTCAAGATATGGGCATTTTGAATTTGCCGTGATGCCGTTTGGGTTAACGAATGCACCTGCTGTTTTCATGGATTTAATGCATAAGATCTTTAAACCTTTATTTAGATCAATTTGTGGTAGTCTTTAATGATGACATATTGGTGTATTCTAAGAATGTCAAGGATCATGAGAAACATTTGAAAATTATTTTGCAAACTTTGATCGAACATCAATTATATGCTAAGTTTAGTAAGTGTGAGTTCTGGTTAAAAGAAGTGACTTTCTTGGGACACATAATTTCTAAGGATGGGATTAAAGTGAATCCAGCTAAAGTTGAAGTTGTTTCGAAATGGAAACGATCGGAAAACCCTACCGAGGTTCAGAGTTTTATTGGATTAGCAGGGTATTACCGAAGATTTATCCAAAATTTTTCTAGAATTGCTGGACCCATGACCGAGCTGACTAAGAAAAGTGGGAAGTTTATTTGGAGTCCTAAGTGCGAAGAGAGTTTTCAAGAATTGAAAAGACGCTTAACCAAAGCCTCAGTATTAGCTCTACCCAATGGGAAGGATAGTTTTGTGGTTTACACAGATGCATCTAAGGAAGGTTTGGGGTGTATTTCGATGCAAAATGACAAAGTGATAGCATATGCCTCTAAGAAATTGAAATCGCATGAAGGGAATTACCCGACTCATGACTTGGAGTTAGCGGTTGTGGTCTTTGCTTTGAAGAAATAGAGACATTACTTGTATGGAGTAACGTTTGAAATCTTTACTAATCACAAAAACGTTAAGTACTTATTTTCACAAAAGATACTGAATTTGAGGCAACGTAGATGAATGGAATTTTTGGAAGACTATGACTGTACGATCAAGTACCATCCAGGGAAAGCTAATGTGGTGGCTGATGCTCTGGGTCGTCAAGTACAGATGGCTGGATTGATAATTAAGAAATTTCAATTGTTGGAAGAAGTCAGTTATTGGAATCCTCGACTGGAACCGAGGAAAGTAATTTTGGAAAATATTGTATTGAATTTCACTTTGATGGAACTTATCAAGGAATCTCAAGGAAAGGACAATGAAGTGCAGAAGTGGTTGGAAAAGGTTAAAAAGGGAGACAAGTCAGACTTTAACTTGGGATCGAATAGTATATTGAGATTTCGGAATCGGGTTGTTGTGCCAAAGGATGAAGGGCTTAAAAAGGAAATATTAGAAGAGACACACCAATCAAAGTTTACGATACATCCAGGAGGGAATAAAATGTACCAAGACTTAAAGAATCTGTATTGGTAGGAGAAATTGAAGAAGGAGATTGCTCAATTTATCCAAACATGCTTAATTTGTCAACAGGTTAAAGCTGAACATCAGAAACATTGTGACTTTTGCAACCTCTAGAAATGCCTGAGTGGAAATGGGAGAATATCACCATGAATTTTGTATCGGGATTACCAAGAACACAAAGAGGTCATGATGCAATTTGGGTGATAGTGGATAGATTGACCAAATCGGCTCATTTTCTGCCGATTAACATGAAGTACCCATTGGAGAAGTTGGCCAAGCTGTATTTGGATGAGATCATTAGGTTACATGGAATCCCTGTCAGTATTGTGTCGGATAGAGATCCAAAATTTGTTTCGAGGTTTTGGCAAAAGATGCAAGAAATCTTAGGGACTAAATTGAAATTTAGTACTACCTATCATTCTCAGACCGATGGACAGTCTGAAAGGACAATTTAGACCCTTGAAGATATGTTGAGAACTTGTGTTCTGGATTTTGGGGAGAGTTGGAGTAAGTTTTTGACTTTAGTGGAATTTGCCTATAACTATAGTTTCCACTCTTCTATTCAAATGGCTCCGTATGAAGCGCTTTATGGTCGAAAATGTAGATCTCCGATTTGTTGGGAGGAAGTAGGTGAACGGAAAATTTTAGATCCGATCACAATGTCATGGATTGAGGAACCTAATGAGAAGTTAAAATTGGTACGCCAGAAAATCCAGACTGCACAGAGCCGTCAAAAGAGTTAGGTAGATAATCGGAGAAAAGATTTATAATTCGCGGTTGGAGATCTAGTGTTTCTCAAGGTCACACCGTTGAAAGCAAGTTTGCTGTCTGGAAAGGGAAAGAAGTTATAACCAAGGTTTGTAGGATCTTATAAGGTTATCCAGCGTGTAGGGAGTGTAACATACAAATTGGAGTTGCCGTCGATTTTATCTCGAATCCATAATGTATTTTATGTGTCTATACTTAAGAAGTACCACCCAGACCCTTCACATATCTTACAACCCGAGAGTATTGAGATTGATGAGACCTTAACCTATGAGGAGAAACCGGTTAAACTTCTGGATAGGAAGGTGAAGGAATTGAGGAATAAACAGATACCATTAGTAAAGTCCTCTAGAAGAACCATGGGTTGGAGGAAGCAACTTGGGAGGTCGAAGAAGCAATTTGAGAAAAGTATCCAGGCCTGTTCACCAATCAAGGTAAATTTCGAGGACGAAATTTTTCTTAAGGGAGAGAGGATATGAGGACTCGTAAAAATTGTTATTTTTCGACTCCTAATTTTGCTCATTTAATTATTTATCTGAATATTTGCTCCGATTATTATTTTCTAATCTTATTAGATTTAAATACATTGAATTATGACTTCATTATATTTTTAAAGTGACTCGTTTCAAAAATTAATTTTTGGAAGCTCGATTAATAAAAATAGTAAAAACATGTTTGAAAATTTTAGTCTATTGGGAGTACAATAAACTCGGAAAATTGGAGACATGTACAATGATCCTAAAACAGGTAATTTTAGGTTTAAGTATTCAAGTGATAGTTAGTGGTACGATCGTTAGAAAAATTTCTCGAAAATTTCCCTCTATCGCGCCTAAATTGGAAAAACGCGTTTTCACGCGCGCGATTTATTGAGAGACTTTAGACCATTATTTTGGGGCAATTAAGAGTGAATAATATTTGTATGAATATAAGTGTATTGGAAGTTTAGTGTACTGGTGAAATAAACTCGAGAGAAATCGAACCCAAAACGCGCGCATATACGCGCGGAGGAGAGTTGACTTTTGCACCAACTTGGGCCACTCCTTGAAGCTTCCCAAGGAAGCTACATTTTTTATCAACTCTCTCTCTCTTCCTCACAAGAACAGCCGGCCATCAAGCTGCAAAAACAACACCCAAGTTCTTCATTTTTCATCTTCATTTCTTCAACAAAAACACCACCAAATGCCACCAAAATTTAACCATACTTAGCTAAACACTCGGAGAGTTCATCTAGCTACAAAAGAAGGGGGCTTTCCACGGTTATCTTGGACCAAGAGAGGGCCGAAATTTCTGCTTAGCTCATCAACCAAAGTAAGTAATGATCAAACCTTCTAGTTTTGATTTATGGAAGTTCTAGTACACCTTTAAGCTCTTGTATTCATGTGGGTGGCTTGTTATTGTTGAAAAATTTTGATGTGGGCTCTATGAACTCCCACTCTTGGATGATGGCTGATTTGATGATTGATGATGGATTTAAAGTTAGTTTAGTGTTCAAATTGGTAGATTAATGGTGCATAGCAAGTATAAACTTCAAGGAATGCATGGCTGAAAAATTTCCAATTTTGCCCCTATTTTGATCGTGCTTTTTTTTGTGAAATTCTGAGGGTTTGATGGCTTGTATGTGATTTTTATATGTTGTATAAATGGTGTATAAAGTTTCATCGAAAAATATTGAGGTTTGGTTGGTCAAATGGATTAATCTTGCAAAGCTAGTAAACCTGGAAAATTTTTCCTGTAATGTTCAGATAGCCTACGTGTTTCGTCTATATCTTTGTACTCCGACGTCGAAATCAAGTGCCGTTGGTGGCATTTGAAACTAGACGTCCCCAACTTTCCAACGGTATAAAATACAACCCCTAGTTCTACCCGAATATTCGGTACCAACCGTTTAAATATGACTATCCTGTTTTCTCTGTTTTCCTGGAATGAAGTTCAGAAGCCGCAACTTGAGGCTTGAATTTGAGCTAGTTGTGTGCTAAATTTCAGAATGATTTCTTCTGTTAAATTATAGTTTTATGAATATATTTTCTAACGCCACCAACCATGCTTAATTCCGAGTTGAATTGAGTAATTTGTGATCAAAATACTAAACCTGCCCTGTTCTTGAAAACCCTAAATTTTGGACAGATTTGATGCTAGACTTGGTGTAGACTTGCCAATTGAATTTCTTGGAGTTAAAACACTTACCAAGTGTACCATGAATGTTCCTTAGGTTTTTCCTATACAAATGAATCATGTTTGAAGGATTTTCATTGACCAAATGTTTGGAATGGAAAACCAAAAAAAAAAAACTCAAGGAAGTTCTGCCATAGGATTTTCGAAACTTTGGTTGTTTGGATGACTACCTTTCCGAAGGTATTTTTCCATGAAAATTGATAGAGGGTTACCCTTATTATAGGAGTATTATACTACTGAATTTGGTACCAATCCGAATCCATTTCGCTGCTCGACTAACTTACCAAAGTTCAAGACTTGATTTTGGAAAACCCTTGTTTAACAAGGAAATTTGGGTAACTTTGGGCTACCATTTCTTGGTGCTCAAAACTCCGTTTCTCATTCCGCTTGTTTTGTTGTAAATTTGGATTACAACACTAATAGAGTTGCAAATTTCAATGGCTAGTTTCAATCAAGTGAATTTTGCCGAATTTCCAAAGTTGGCCAAAAACCAACTTGAACCTATCTTGATAACGCAAGTTAACATCTTCAAGCTCCATTTGAATACCTTCCGCTTAGATTTGTGGAATGGTTCCTTCTAAGAATTTGTAGTACATTGAAAGACGTTTCCAAGGTACCAAATTTACCAATTTTCAACAATCGAAAAGTAAGTTATGATTTTTCAAACATTGTACCAAAAATAAAAAATTTTTAACATTTGAAATGAAATCCGCGCGGGAAGCATTTTGCTGGAATCCGGCCTTGAATCTAGCCATTTTCTGGCTGACTTACCTATCAAAGTTCCACCGGCTGCTGCATCTATGTGAGTTTTCGTTAGATATGTGAGTCCATTATAGAATGTTTGGACTATGAACTAGTCGGGTAAACTATGGTGAGGGCATCTTCGTTGTAACTCTAGATAGCGTTGCCAAGCCTCATCCAATGTGTCTCCTTCCTGTTGAGAAAAACTAGTTATATCCATATGAAATTTAGCAGTCTTGTCAGGTGGAAAGAACTTATTTAGGAAAGCTTTTGATAAATTGCCTCAAGTAATGAAGGTATTAGGAGAATGTAATTGTAACCAAACCTTGGCTTTGTCCCTTAACGAAAATGGGAATAGTCTAAGCCTAATTACATCATCCCTAACATCATTATGCTTAATTATATCACCAATTTCTAGAAATGTAGACAAATGAGAATTCGGGTCTTCAGTTACATTATCTCCATATTTAGATTGTTGTACCATGTGTATAAGAGACAGTTTAATCTCAAAATTATTACATTTACCGTAAATCTCACTATATTCGTTTGCAAACCATAACCTTTAGGCAATGCGAAGTCCCGTAATATTCTTTTATTCACTTCCTCTGCCATATGTTCGATTTGTGGAAGTTCAATTGTATTTCTCCTTCGCCTTGAGTCTCCACAGCCTCTCGTAGTGCTTCCCTTCGTTATCTTTTTAGAGACCTCTCAATTTTGGGATCTAATGGAATAGTGACTTGTACAATTCTCTGCATACACCGCAAGAAGCCACAATCAAAAGATTTATCAAAACTAAACTAAATACTAAATTACTTTAGACTACTCTATCTACTAAGTCTAAATATACTCACAATATAACACAATGTTTAAACTAATAAAGTTTGCTTAGCCTTAATATTGTCATGATCCCCGACAACGGCGCCAAAAACTTGACAAGGTTCTAGTCTACACTCCAAATTTTAACGTAATTCCCTCGTTCACTGCAAGTATACAGGTCGTGGTTCGTAGTACTAGAGAGTTAGGATCATTCTCATAAGAATCACTTTCAACTACTAAGGCTTTCCCTCACTCTATTACCTAAACTAATCTAGAGTTTTAACTAAGTAAAATAACCATAATGCTGAAACTATGCAAGAAAAATTAATAACTTGAAGAATTTCAACTAAACACAAGTGTCCTAGGGTATAGATCCACTAAATGTACCTTACTATGGATGAATTAGTCAATTATCACTAATACTCTTGTCTTGTGAAAGATGCATTTCACTCAAGCCATCGAAACTTGCTCTAGCAAATGAACTGAACTTAGCCAACACTATAGTTTCCCTACTTTCGTGGTGAAATCTAAAGTGAAGACTTAATCTAGATCAAGAAATGCCAAAAACATTCACCTAAATGTACCACTACTTTCTTATCCCTTCTCCTTAGATTCTACCTATTCCATTTCCATCATTGTCAACTACTCTCATACATTAATAACAACTATCATGGCTTGTAACTAGTGATCAAGCATTCACAAGTGTTAAATCAAGAATAAGTGAATTAGCAAGTACAAGATATAGCAATAATCAACTTTATTCAACCATAATCAAGGCACAAATAGTTTCATCTATCCCTAAAACACAAAAATTTAGCTAGACATAATAGATTTAACAACAAAGCTCATGTGTTCAATGTAACTAAGCATTAATGAAACAATAAAGAGAGCAAAGAGAAAGAAATGCTTATTCAAGTGAAGAAACAAGATCTTCAAGTTTCATCATTTTTATTGCCATAAAAAATACATTGTTATATCAAAAGTTCTTCAAAAGAAATAAAAACTAGAACTAAAACTATACTAAAACTAAGCTAGAGAGGAAAAAGAAAGAAAAGTTCTCTTTTCTGTCTAGAACTAATCTCTCCCACAACAATGTGTTTCTTTTTTGTTAAGAGTCAAGAAAAGAATCTCCTAGATCCATCAAAAGTTGGTACAAATTGTCCCTTTGTGTCTTGTCAAAGATAAAGAAAGAAAGAAAAGTCATGCAAGTTGGCAACTTGCAACTAGCATGAATCCCTCAGACCAATCTCTCGAGGGAATCTCCTAGGGATTGTGCAGAGCGAGTGATTCTCTGCGAAATGACATTCTGCTCACAATCCCTGGGAGAAACCACAAAGAATCCCTCGAGGGATTCTTCTTCTTCTTCTTTGGCTTTTCATTCTTGACTTGCACCACTTCTTTTAACCATTGTTGTGGCTTCTCAAGCTTCTAATACCCATCATTTCCCTTCCAATTAAGCTTGATCATTTTACCTACAAAAACAAAGAGATTTTGCAAGTAAAATGAAAAAATCACAACTAATTCATTTATCAATTTGAGGTGCAAATTAGTGGCATAAAATGGGCAATTTATACCAATTAATCTTATAAATTGACTCAAAAACATTATAAAGTACATTAAAAAAGATCACAAATTTAGCTATTATCAATTCCTAACCAATACATTTTGCCACGTTGAGGGAAGGATTTTAAACATGCATATGGTTCAAGTAAAATGTCATGTAATATTAACTCAAATGAGCCGATGAGTGGTATAAATAGTTCTATGCAAGTGCAATACAGGTAGTTGAAGAAGGTGTAATATCTAAGCAGCATTTTAGGGTTGCTACAGAGGTACTAAAGGATGCATTGCCAAAAGTTCGTCTTGTCAATGATAAAGCTGTCGATAAAGATACAGTGATTGAACAATCAAGCGGCCCTTCCATGTCTAAAATACAAAATCCTATACAGGTAAAGTGTCATGGAGAACCCAAACAAAATCGTCTTACAACACCATTGAACAAAATTAGAAGTACTCCGAAAAAGGTGTATTTATTGAGCAATGTTATTTTTTTAAGAAATAAATTAACATAGTTTTTACATGGCTAACTACATAATTGTTTGATTCTTGTCATATGTAAATTAGAAATCAAGTGCTTCAGCTAAAAAAATAGGTACGATAACATTTTATCCTACTTCAGAAAATTACTCAGATTCACCAAATTTGACGGTTAGTGTGCTTGGGTTTTAGCATTTTATTTATGATTCTTATTGTTTTCATATTAAAAGTTTTTTAATTTGAATTACAAACAGGATATAATGCTGCTCGATAAGGATAATCTGGCATTTTCCAGTCTTCAACACGTGGCCTCATCTTATCAATCATCATATTCGTCCACAGAAACTGATGCTCAAAATTTTGTTTCGTTACTGGTCAGTTAACTCATTTATCATCGTATTCATCCATAGGAATTGATCTCAAAGTTTTTTTTTTTACCGGTTAGTTAGAGTACAACATATTACTAGTTTAATGGTCACCAGAGTTTTCTTAGATTCATGTTGTAAATGGAAAATTTGCATAAAAATTTCGGTTTTATTTATGGTGTAGGAGAGGTGCTCCCAATTACAATGAACTCCTAGTGACAAAGAGGATACTAAACCTTATCCAGGTTTGAATAATACTTTTCTTTAGATTGAGTTTGGATGGTTTATATAGATTTGACTCATTTGTTTTGATTTTACCTTCTCCCTTAAACAATCGTATTATATTCAATCATTTGTACCCCAAATGAAAAGTAAATGTAGTCATTCTTTTAACAAACAGATTTGTCGAATTGCTGGGTAAAGTGCATATATCTTTGGAAAAGAGGATCCAGGGAAATGCTTGAGAAGATGCACAAACTAGAATTTTGTGTTTCAGAATTATTAATATCTTCGGTACAACTTTTGCAGTTTATTCTCAATGTATTGAAATTCTAATGGGAAAAATTAGATCATTAATGGGACATGAAAAAATTCAAAGTCTAATGCCATTTAGCGAATTGAAGATTTAAGCATTTCATTACTTTCTTAAATCCAAAAAGAACATTTAAGGCCCATGAGGTCTTGAGATTTTTTTTTCAAACATCATTCCGTAATTTCTATTTGCAACTTAAGTTATTAGATGAAATGTCATTGTGCCACTTATCACTTAGATTTTAGAAAATAATCTATTATCGGACGAAATATCATTGTGCCACCCAATCAGTTATTAGACGAAATGTCATTGAGAGGAAAATAATCATTGATAATGTTAAAAGATGTATTGGAAAATAAAAAACTTTTAGAGATATTTTCAATGGTAAATGATAAATTTTTTTACAATCTTAAATTTAAAAAATTACTAAAAATAAACGTTTATTAATGAATCATCAAGCCATTTCACAATTACACTATAAAAAGGGAAAATCCATTTTATAATTTAAAAAATTACTAAAAAAATATCAAATGTTTAAGAAAACTCAAAGTTTAGAGAGTATTTATTCATATTCTAATGCCATTTCACAAATTGATTGCGCCACCCTAAATCTAGCTTTTGCCTATGAAAAATGTCAGTTTTAGTGCTTTTAAATATTTTGAGATTGCATTTACTTGTAATCTAGAATTTTGTTGCATAAACATTAATGACAAAATCACATAAAATCCAATTTTCATTTTTATTGTATAACAAAAAAAAAAGATTGAGAAATGAATACTTGTTATTACTATATCTATATAACATATATTTTATCACAACGCCATGACCTCCCAAATACAATTTAGTGCTTGCTCTTTCGGAATTGTGATAAAGGAGAATTAGAAAGGACCCATAGTTTAATAGTAAAAGAATTAAGTGGTCTTTTGAACAATTACGTTATGCCACCGGAGATACAAGTTGCAAGTTGGCTTACTAATGCAATGTGTGGCCATAAGTTGTCCGTTAACTTCCAAGAAGTTATGGACTGTGATGGTGATGTTTTCCATTTTTTTTTTTTTTCACCTGGGGATACCTCAGACGACCTTAATTCTTTCTTCTTCACGTGTGAATACACGGTTTAAAACCTCGTCATGCGACATCGTTACAAAAGCGAAATGTCATACTTGTACGGTCAGGAAAAGATCTAATCATTCTGTCTGAATCTAGTAAGATAAAATACTCTCACGAGAGAACTCAGGTCTTGTAGGTGAAATATAAAAAATGAATACGGGTCTAACGACTCTCACCTTGGTTGCTTCTACGGCAGAAAGTAGGATGATCTTTCCCCCGTAGGCAGGAAGACCAAGATGTAGAATGCTTCAACGATGACAAAGGGCATGATCTTTCCACCGTAGGCAGGAGACTCCTAGTTGCTTACTCAGGATGAGCATCTTTGTCTATGTGTTTGGGTCCACTCGAGAGAAGGTAACCGGTAAAGGGTATCATTATCGGAAGGATTGAATGGCAAATACCGTTATGAAGACGTCAATATTTAAAATCCAAATTTTCGATCTAACCTATAGCTTTCCAATCTCCAAATTTTCATTGAGGTGGCACCAACTACCAGTCTCCAAAATATTCTATTGAATATTACATAAATTGACGATAATAATTTGAATTCCATTATTGGATAGACTTAATCGTTAATTTGAAAAAAAAAACATTATTTATAATGGATAAGTATCATCCCCTAGTTTGCTAATAAATAAAAGGTACCCCTATTGCAAATTTATTGCGTATATCTTATCCTTTCATAGAAAATTAATTTCTTTTTCAAATTAATAACTTTGAACTCTACAAAGATTAATTAGTGTGAAAAAGCTTAAACATTTTAAAAATCAATATTGATATACTTGTACTAAAATCTGAGACTAACCCTACTTAAAATCACATTTCATTATAAGGATTTCCTTAATAATTTTGTAGAGAATTCATAAACTCCATTCATTCATTAGGCAGATTTCAATTCTATTCATCACCAATTCAATTGAGTAAAGGCTGCTTCGACATTTATTGGTCATTAATTCAAATACAGTCGAATTTGAACTTATGGATCCACATAATTTGATTTTTCACCATTTACTTTCTTACATCTCATTTCCTACACAATAATTTACTCTTTTTTATTTGTTTTCCAGCAAGGAAGGACAACAAAAAATATTAACTATGTATTACCATGTGAAACTAGATCGAGAACTTAACACTTATAAAGGACTACAAAACAATTGCAATATGATTTGATTTTAGTTTCCTTTATTCTATTTACCTTACGATTGCGATTACTCATCCACATTGTACCTCACCATTGTATTTGGTTTCTAACTTGAACATCGGTAAAGATTTATTAGGTAAACATTTACATCTTAACATTGTTTATTTGTTGTCATGTATATGCATTTTTTAGAAAATTATGTACTATTCACTATAATCAATGCATCAGCAAAGTTTTTAAAATATTTTAAAATATATTCTAAAAATTCTGCTACAACAAAGTTTTTCAAAAACAGATAATCCAAATGGAGCCTATATCATTCTACAAAAATTTTTGGTTATCGATCAGTTCATTCAAACTTCGGTTCGATTTATTCTTCTCAGCATATCCGTGTACCACCAAATTTTTAAATCTAATTTTATTATCTTTCATTAATTTGTCCTCCCGCCATTTACTTCACCTAGTTGCCGCCAATTTGAAGACTTAGTTACGGCCAATTTGGACCTTGGGCGTAACTTTCCAATTACTTTCACCTTTTGGATGCATAGAAAACGAGCAACAAGAGTACAGCACCATAAGTTTATTTGCAGTACCACGGCTGCTCATGTACGGTGGGTCCATTTGCAAAGACCGGATTAGGCCTTATTCGCCGATATACAGTTGCTTCATTCTTTACTGTACATTTTGCGGCCAATGCAGTTGACTTGTCCTTTTCCCAGTACTCCTTCCTATCGTGCACAGAGATGACTCAGTTGACTCAATGTCGCAGCATAGATGAAATAGTCTATATCTTCGTCATGCAACATCATTATACAAGCGAAACGTCAGACTTGTGTGGTCAGGAAAAGATCTAATCATTTTGTCTGAATCTAGTACGTAAAGTCCTACCATGAAAGAACTCAATTCTGTTAGTAATGTCCAATTATTGGTGCTGTTAGAAATGTCCAATTATACGGTGGGTTCTGATTTATTTGTTTTTAGAAAGTTTGCTAGAATCTTTTTATTGGTTTTAAAATAGAAAAAAAAAAATCAGCAAGATGAATGTGCAACTAGCTTGGAGAAAGGTGAAGGCACATATCATGATCAGAAGCATATATAAAATTGTCGATGAAGTATGAACTATTCACTTGATTGATTAGCAAGCCAAGAAAACAAAGGGAAACTCTTAAAGCTTTCCTAAGAAGGGAAATCTAATAAAGATGAGTGCTAAACCATGAACGTCTAACGGTCAGTAATGTTCATTTAGTGAACCATCCCATATTACAATCGCTAATTAATTGAAGCAACTAGCAAGCAACTTAATTTCACTATTTGTCGCACTTGTTACTTTAACATCTGAATTTTCTTTCTTCTTAGCACGTTGTTGAGGACAAAAAGAACACCGGTGTCAAATCCAGGAGCAAACATTTGCAATTGTATGGCAATCTATTAAGAGAGTATCCATAATAATTAAACATTCAGAACCAAAGCTGCTGTGCCCTACTTTGAAATTTAGCGAACGAAGCAAAAATTCGAGCATAGTTAAAAGGCATGAAGTGGAAAAAATGTATCTTGTTGTCTAGGTGACGCCAAAGGTATGAGACATATCCTGCCACCGTGTTACAAGACCCTATTTATCATGTAATGCAAAATGAAGACTTGGATTTCAGGTTCAAAATATTCCTAGAAAAAAGAATAATATGAAATTACACGTATCATGCGATGCAGTATTTGTGTTGCCGCGAAACGGGAGCTAGCTTACTTTTCAATGGCTTTAACTGACATTCGAGGTAGATTCTATAGGCCAAAGATACTGTTCTCGGGATGTGAGGTGGCAGTATCTTCAGTATATTTCCAAGAATTTCACTAAAAACTCAAGTGTGGGGGTATGGGAAGTTCTTGCATTACCTTAATTCTCTGTCTTATTACAAAGAAAAATTTAGTACGCGCCTTTATTGGGTCCTACGAGGCTACGACCCCATTGCCGCGTTACTAGAGTATAAAAAGAGCACGTCTTCAGACTCTAAATTAAGCTTCGGCACTAGCAATTAACTGAGAGCAAATTCAGACAGTTCAGGTCTGTAGAAATCTAATCATTCTGTCTGAATCTAGTAAGTAAAGTATTATAAGATTATGGAGTTTGGATCTATTTGTTTTCTTGTTATAGGATGGTACCAATTTTGTTTTGCACTTTCCCAATTCTTGGTGCTGTTAATTGTGATGATTGACTTGTTTGTTTCCCTTTTATTTCTTCTTTTTCTTTTGTGTTTAGCATCATGATGTGAAAAAGAAGAATTTGAAGAGTGAGCAGCTTATGATGATTTGAAATGATGTCTGTTCATATTATCTACCTTTTTTCCCTTGTTGATTTTGAAAATAATTATCTAATTTTTGTTTCTTACCTTGTTCTCTTGCCATAGATACTTGCAGCCATAGAGTCTGATTTTCCCCCGGATTTCTGGATTTTTCTTCATATTTGACTGTGGATTTTCTTCGGATATTTCCTATTCTGATATTTGACATAAGATGCATTCAGATGTTGTGATTTGTCAAGTGAAAAGTCCTGCAATTAAGTAAATCTTGATGTCAATTTTGCTTCCTGATGCAGTGGCAAATTTTACCATTGTTTGACATCTTTTTCCAAGTAGAAGAACAGGTGAGTAATTCAAGCAGCCAAAAGGTAAGGATCATGCTTTATATATCTTACAATTATCTTCTTTATTAGAAAACTTGTTCAATCAGATTATGAGAATATCTAACTTTTTGATTATCAAAGTAATGGATAAATTACATATAACCCTCCTATGATTTTGTCTATTATCACATGATCCCCATGAGATTTGAAAATATCCATTTCACCCTCTATGATTTTATGTAAAATGAAAACTTGAGAAAAAATAGCCTATATAATGTCGTTAATTAAATTACCAGTAGTGACCTTACTTAAATGCTAAATCAATTGACCGTTTAATTATCTTATATAAAAGTATAGGGGAATTACGTGGATAAATGCAAAAATCACAAGAAGATAAAGTAGATATTTATACAAATTACAAGAGAGTTTTATAGAGATTAAGATTTTATCACACGCACTTTTAGAGAGAATTTGATATAAACACCGTAACTGATTGTTCATTCCATCCATTTTTCACTTTACATAAAATCATTGGGGGTTATGTGACTATTTTGAAATCTTAGGGGAGTCATCTGACATTATATAAAATTATAGGGGGTTATAAGTAATTTAATCCCAAAGTTATTGACTTAGAGGATAGGAATAGCCAGCCAGACAAGTCAACTCACAGAGAAAGTAATTATTGTGTCTTTGTTTTTTTAAAAATGTTATGCACAGCTAATAGAAAAAGTTCGTTTGGATGAGGAAATAGTTTGGGTATCTTGGTTTGGTTTTTTGTACACAGATACTTCAAATTATTTTACAATTTGAAGTGATATTTACTTTTCAGAATTTCCAATGCATCCTGACCATGTTTCTTGTATATTCTTTCTTTTTTGAGTTTGCAAACAGGGCGCAAGTGAAACTAAGAGGACATAGAGGTGCTGACGCTATTTTTGATGAAATTTCAGTTACAATTAATCTAGCTTATACATGATGACATACAGTCAAATGTTTATAAATGATGGCATTTTCTTTCTTTTCTCTTTTGCCTTCGCCTAATCCTATTGTCATCCATGATAGTAGCCTTGTACCACTATTATATTCTTTTGAGTTTGATATTCAATTTTCATGGACCCTTTTTATTTTTTTGGAATTCCCCTTATTTCATGTCATCATGTAATTAAATTATCCTGGATGATCATGATGTGGGATAAATTCAGCTGCTATTTTTGGTTCTTGAGTTTGTGGTAAAATTAACTGAATTCCAATATATAACTCAACTTGGCATCTATTTCCAGGTAAAAAACAGGAACTGAAAGATTTGTGACTGTTTTAAAAGGTACAGAACATATCTATCTGCTTGTCCGTCGACTTTCTGCTGTTGAATCAGATGGATATTTCTGAAACAAGATGCTTAGAGCTACAATTCAGCAAGCAACTGGCTGGTCGAGTTTTGACTGGGCTGGAAATAAAAGGAGAAGGGCATACTGCTTTAGAAGTTGCTTTGGTTAATCCTCTTACTAATCAGGTTGTTAATTCTGGGCCACTAGCCTCTACAGAGATCGAAATTGTTGCTCTTAATGGAGATTTTGGGGATGTCCAAGGAGGTAATTGGACATCTGAGCAGTTCAATGAAAATATTGTTACCGAAAGGGAAGACATACCTGTCGAAAATGAGGAATTCCCCAAGACGAAAAGGAAAAGGCCCCTTCTTGGAGGAAAGACGCTCTTAAATCTGAACAAAGGCAAGTGTTATGTGAAAAATATCAAGTTCAAGCATTCCAGTCTTTGGATGAAGCTCAGCAAGTTCAGGCTGGGGGCAAGAATCCCCAGTACTCACAGTGGAATACAAGTAAAAGAAGCACTATCAGATCAATTCACAGTTGAGGATCGTCGAAACGATCTTCGAAACAAATGTAAGATATAAATCTTCTTTCTTTTTAGGATCTTCATTCTTAGTATTTTTGGGAGTCTATATTAGCTAGAAAATTCTGTCGCAAATATAACTTAAAACAAAAAATTCTTTGCCATGGATGTGGATATTGGATGGAATTGTCTACTAATATCCATAGTGGGTAAAACTGCGCGCTGAAGAAACATGGATTTTGGAAGAGTCAAGCTCTATATAAGCTACTTTCAAGTTGCATTTGAGCGTAATTGTTACCAACCATACATTAGGGGGCTTCTGGAATGCAATAGAACTCAGAATTTAACATAAACTTGAAATCTTGCATTTTGCAGTTCTTTCTTGTTTGTAGTTTGTAATCAGATTTTATTCATTGAAATTGCTGTCTTTTGTAGCATCCGGGAAGCACTACCCTCCATCTATTGATGATGAAGTATGGCGGTTAAAAAACATTGGAAGAAATGGACCATTTCACAAGCGTTTAAGCAATGCAAATGTCAATTCTGTCAAGGATTTCCTGATTCTACTTCATCGTGACCCTACAACACTCAGGAATGTAAGATTATCTCAAAAATATCATAACTCTGTTTTATTATTGGTCCTGTTGTCATGGGAGGTGTTATGATAATATTCTCTCTTATCTATATTTCACATAACCCTTGAGTGCGTAATTTTCCAGATAGCATGTCATCCTGAGGTAATCATATTCAGTCATCTGATGAATGAGGTCACTTTCACAGGTCTTCTTTCATTGAATTAGGCTGCTTGTCTTTTGCTTTCTCTAATAAATTAGCATGCTCCGGATGCTAGGAAGGGTAAGTGTTCAACAAGTTTGTGTCTTGGTATGCCCTGATCTTCTCGCCTTCATGTACTTGTCATAGTCCTAGGCCTGGATTTCAATTGGCTTCTCTTCCATGTAGAAGTCACCATGAGTATATCAACTTCAACTGTAACTTGGACATTTGCATTTTAGTGCACAAATTTTGAAAATTATGTTCATCTTTGTTGGATTAACCAGTAGTTGAAAATCCTGCAGATCCTCGGGAAAACTATGCCAACTAAGAAGTGGGATGCCACAGTTAGTCATGCCCAGACGTGTGAACTTGACAAGAAACTGTATTTGTATCATTCTTCTGAATCTCAGCAGAAGAAAGCTGTGGTTTTCAATGTTGTAGGACAAGTGATATGGTTTTTCTTCAATAATCAGCATTTTTCCGATGAAAATCTATCTGCATCCGATAAGGTATGATTTCTTTTCTTCTTTGTAAATGTTGATGTTTGCCAAATAATTGACAAACATTTGATTATGTAATTTCCAACTATATTTCAGGCCCATGCACTTGATCTGGTAGAAACAGGTTTTCAAAATTGGAAGAAAGTTAAGAGTTTTGATGATGAAGCATCTTTGATATATGCCCTTTCCTGCTTCTTTGCTATTGATTACTCCCCAAATCCTCTTGTGGTGGCTGATTTTGATGGTAACAACAGTCCAATTGCAAATGCATATGGCAATGGTGATAATCCTGATTTAAGTTTCAATGTAGATTACACCTCAAATCCACTTGTGGCAGCTAATTCTTATGGTTACAATACTTTAACGCCCAATCCATATGGCAATGGAGATTATCCTGAATTAAGTTCCTTTGATGATTATTTTAGTGGAATTGACCAAGTTTTGAGCAATTGTGAATCTTTCATTCCTCAAATTTCAGTTGAGGATAAGTATCCACAGAATTATAATCCATCCAACCATCTTCAGACTGAGCAACAGAATGCTGTTAGTGTTGTCCTGGAAGATCCTGTTCTCTCTGATAGAGGACATAGAAGATGGAAAATGCTATTCAGTGCAATGAGATGGATTTCCTTAAAAAGGATTTCTGCAATTAAGTCCTGTTTTGCAAACAAAAGGCAGATAATCCAGTAATGGATATTTTGCTGGAGATTGTGGATTCTTGAGGAATACAGCTCTAGAAGTTTAATGAAAGCCTAAGGCTTTTCCCTTTTGTGAATTTTATTTTTTGTCTCTTCTTTTTGTTGGTCAGAGGCAGGAAGAGACAAAAAATAAAATTTCCCTACTATGTTTTGTTCAATGAATTTAAGTGGAAAAAAGCAGAATATTGTTCCTACTTAGAATAATTCATTGTATCCTTTATATTGTTCCTTTACAGTGTTTGGTGTGAATTTGAACCTGCCATTGCACGTAAATACAGTCAATATGGATCCGATCAGCTGCAAATCTAGTTCAAGCATACTGTGCCACCAACAATAGTCTGGCAACTCTACTTAATTAAGTTTTTCTTTTATTTGTTGTGTCTCAATTTTACATTCTTTACAAAATGTAGGGTGTAGATAGTGCTTAAACATATATCATTTTTTGTGCAGTCCAAAACCTTGATAAAAAAAAAAATCCTCAAGAACAGTATTTGCCATTATCCACTGTTCTGGAGATGTGGTTTACGCTGCCACGGCTAAAATTTTGCAACAATTTTGGATTCGTGATGAATACATTTCATCATGAACTTACCACGACCTCCATATTCATAACCAAAAGAAAAATTGTTTTACATGCAAATGATGTTTACTACAGTTAAAAGAAATTTTTACCATAGTTAAAAACTTGTCTATTAGAATTTTTTTTTTTAAAAAATGTTCATAATTTTTTATTCTTGGCGTATACATTTCACCATGAACTTACCATGACCTTCATATTTATAACAAAAGAAAAAAGAATGCTTTACATGCAAATCATGTTTGCCACAGTTAAAAGAAATGTTTACCATAGTTAAAAAAAAATTGTTTATTACAATTATAAAAAAAAAAAATTTGTTTAGGATAGTTGTGAACGCTGTCAAAAGCTTTTTTTGATTGTAAACAGGGCACAACTTAATGAACTCAGGTCATAGAGGAGCTGATACTATTTTTGCTTAAATGTCAGTTACAAATGGTTTAGCACAAACAAGATCATCTGCAGTCTTATTTTTATAGATGAGGGAATTTCCTTTCTTTAGTCTTTTTCTATTAGTCATTGGCTAGTTCTGAGTTCCATTGTCATATATGCCTGTATCCTAATCCCCTGGATTATTCCTTTCAATTTTGAGAATCAATTTTTTTCTGGATTTTGTTTTCCTTATTTTCATGTCTTCACTCAAAATCCATAGTGCAAAGTCCTGGATGATTATATGTAATGAAACAAGAAGCTAGGAACTTCAGGAGGAAAGTAGGCGTGAAGTAAAACTAAAGGAAAACGTGAAATGGAATAGAGAAGACGTGAACCGAGAAAGACATTCATCAAGCAGTGTACTAAGAAGACAAAGGCGTGAAAGCAAGAAAGGGGAAGGCGTGAGGGAAGCAGAAGGCGCGAACAGAGAAGCACGCCTTTTCTGGGTTCATGCCATACTTGCTGATTGTTGGGACCAGTCATTCCAGAAGATTCCCTCTCACGTGACAGCTGTTCCATTAGCAAGTGGGAGGAGTTAGTTAGAATAGCTTCCTATAAAGGATACGATCATGTATTGGCTAGGATCATCCAATTAAAATTCTTGTTATTGTAATCAGAAAGGAGAATATCCTTCTGTTAGCCTTTTCTCCAAAATATTCCTGCATTCTTCTTCCCCCTTCTTCCTTTTCCCGCCATTTCCATTTCTGTAACCAATTTGAAGTTTCTACAATAAAAGTGAAGATGATCAACGAATTCAATTCAGCTTGAGTGCAACTTATATTTTTCTGTTATTTCAATTATCTCCATTCCTGCAATATTATCCAGTTCTGTACCACAACAGTGGTATCAGAGCTCGATTTCGAGCCATAGGGATGACAAAGAACCAGGATGAAGCGTTGAGAAGAGACGTGGTGGAGCTAGGGAGTGTGGTCAGGACTTTTTCCAACAAAAATAAGGGAATGGAACAGGCCATCAGGTCCATGGAATTCAGGCAGGATGCTACTGAGAAGTTATTAAAAGGACTGGATCAAAAGTATGAGGGATTGATGAACATGATGGCTCAATTGATGGCCAAGGTCAGTGATCGAGGGAAAGAGCTAGAGGGAAGTAGCTGCTCAAAAGGAGAAGCTAGACCAAACGAATCCAGGATGGAATTACAGAAGGAAGCAAACAATAAGAAAGAGACCAGAATTAGTGGAAGGCTGCCTAAAATGGATCTGCCAATTTTTGATGGTGATAACCCAAGAGAATGGATCAGGAAGGCTAATAAGTACTTCAAAATACATGAGATAGAAGAGAACATGAAGGCTGAGGTAGCTGAACTTTACTTCAGGGGCAGAGCAGATATCTGGTTCCATGGAGTCTTCCATGAGAGGGAGACCATCCCCTGGTCAGAATTGTCCACTGCTCTGTGTATTAGATTTGGAGAAGGGAGTCCAGAGGAGGCCATTGAAGAATTCAACAAGTTGGTGCAGACTGGATCCGTGGCTGAATACCTTGAAAAATTTGAGATGCTCAAAGCCCTGGTAATGCCATCCTTACCCCACTTGTTTGATTCATATTACAAAGCATGCTTCATGAGCGGACTGAAGGAGGAGATAGTTAATATGGTTAAGATGTCCAAACCTGAAACCTTAGCGGTTGCTATTGAAATGGCAAAACTCCAAGAGAAAAACCTCAAGGCTATTCAGAAAATGCAGAAACCTGCCAGTACTAGCTTCAGTAATCAAAGACCTCCCAGTAAAATAACACCAACCCCCAGATGGAACCAAAACTACCCCAAACACACCAACAAAACCCAAGACCAGAAAACCACCAACCAGAACCAATTCAAAAGAATATCCCCTACAGAATTTAACCTGAGGAGAGAAAAGGGACTATGTTATAAATGCGCTGAGCCTTATACCCTGGGCCACATATGCAAACAATCACATGTGCATTTCCTGTTAGCTGAGGAGACTAAGTCTGTGGAAGAGGCTAATGAGCCAGAGGAGGAAGTTTATTGTGATTGCATTAATGGGGAGATGGCAGATGAACACATAGAGGTATCTATCCATGCCTTGGCTGGGGGGACAAGACATAGAACTATAAAATTGAAGGGTCTTGTTAAAGGGAGACAGGTCACTGCATTAATAGACAGTGGCAGTACCCACTGTTTCCTAGATGAGCAACTGGCCAGAGAATTAAAGCTAGGTACTCAGGGACCAAACTTAGTAGTCAATGTAGCCAATGGAGAGAAGGTGGATTCCAGGGGATTGGATAAACCCCTGCAGTGGGAAATGCAGGGTCACCAATTCCAACATACCTTCAACACTTTAAGGTTGGGGGGCCGTGACATGATCCTTGGGGTGGATTGGTTAGCCAAACACAGTCCTATAGAGTTCAACTTCAGAGAACTCAATATGAAAATCCACCAGGGAAGACAAGAAGTAGTGCTGAAGGGGGAGGGTATCAACACCAAGATGAAGGGACTCAAGGGAGAAAAGTTGGCGAAGTGGCTGAGAAAGCAGACCTATGGGATAGTGGCTCAGCTGGTGGCAGTAGAAGAAGGAGGAAATCCAGGACAGCTACCTACTGAGATCAAACAAATACTAGATCAATACAAGGATGTCTTTGAGGAGCCTAAGGGGATGCCTCCAACCAGGGGCCATGAACACCAGATTGTCCTCAAAGAAGGAGCCAAGCCTTTTCAAATAAGGCCATACATGTGCCCCTACATCCAGAAGACAGAAATTGAAAGGTTGGTAAAGGAGATGCTGGAACTAGGCATCATATAGCCTAGCAGTAGCCCTTTTGCCTCACCAGTGCTACTAGTTAAGAAGAAAGATGGGACATGGAGATTCTGTGTGGATTACAGGCAACTAAATGAGCTAACAGTAAAGAACAAGTTCCCCATGCCTCTGATTGAAGAATTGATAGATGAATTGCATGGAGCCAAGTTCTTCACTAAGATTGACTTGAGAGCAGGTTACTTTCAGATCAGAGTCAAGGAAGGGGACATTTCAAAAACAGCTTTCAGAACTCACCAAGGGCTCTATGAGTTCAAGGTTATGCCATTTGGCTTAACCAATGCCCCAGCTACTTTTCAAAGCTTGATGAACCAGGTCTTCCAAGAACAGATGATGAAGCATGTGCTAGTGTTCTTTGATGACATCCTGGTCTACTGCCCAACACTAGAGGAGCATGTGAAGCATGTAAAGGAGGTGATGAGTGTCCTAAGGCAGCACCAGCTATATGCTAAAATGAGCAAATGCTCTTTTGCTCAGCTGCAGGTGGAGTACTTGGGACATATAATATCAGCAGAAGGAGTTCAGGCTGATCCCAAGAAGATAGAATGCATGGAAAATTGGCCCAACCCAACTAATATCAAGCAACTGAGGGGATTTCTGGGGTTGACATGTTACTACAGAAGGTTTGTCAAAGGATATGGAGCCATAGCAAGGCCCCTGACTGACCTGCTGAAGAGGGATAACTTCCACTGGAATGAGGACTCAGAACAGGCTTTCCAGAAGCTAAAGAAGGCCATGTGTAGCACCCCTGTTTTAGCAGTACCTGATTTCACCCAACCATTTATTATTGAGACAGATGCATGCTACACTGGCATAGGGGCTGTACTAATGCAGAACAGGAGACCTATTTCCTACCTCAGTCAAGCTCTGGGACAGAAGAACATGGGATTTTCAATCTATGAGAAAGAATTGCTAGCATTAGTAACTGCTGTAACCAAATGGAGACACTACTTAGAAGGGCATCATTTCATCATACACACTGACCATCAGAGCTTAAAATACTTACTGGATCAGAGGATTACCACCCCTCTCTAACAGAAATGGCTCACTAAGCTGTTAGGATTGAGCTACGAGATCCACTACAAAAAAGGAAGGGACAACCTGGCTGTAGATGCACTCTCTAGACAGGGCAGAGAAGAAGTGGGAGAATGCACTGCCATTTCCTGTGCAGTGCCTGTGTGGATCAAAGAGGTAATGGAGAGCTATAAAGAGGATGAGTGGGCTCAGAAGACCATATCTCTGGTGCTTCTGACCCCTACACTTGCACCAGACTACTCCTACCAGGATGGCATTCTCAGATACAAGAAGAGGCTGGTCATAGGAGGGCAAGGTGACACCAGGAAGAAAATTATTACTACACTACATGACTCCCAACTGGGAGGGCATTCAGGCATTCAAGCCAGCTATTTGAGGGTCAAACAGCTGTTCTACTGGCCAGGAATGTACAGGGAGATCAAGAAGGCAGTTCTGGAGTGTGATATTTGTAGGAAGCGCAAAGATGAACATGTAGCCTACCTAGGATTGCTACAGCCACTCCCTATTCCTCAACACTCCTGGAGCCATGTTACCATGGATTTTATTGAAGGATTACCACGGTCAGAAGGGAAGGATACCATAATGGTTGTAGTGGATAGATTCACCAAATACTCTCACTTCATCAGCTTGGCACACCCTTTTGATGCTCCAAAGGTGGCCAGACTTTTCATTGACTATGTCAGTAAACTACATGGAATTCCTCAAAGCATGCTCTCAGACAGGGACAAGGTATTTGTTAGCCAATTCTGGGGAGAGTTATTCAGTATGTTGGGGGCCAAATTAAACTATAGCACAGCTTATCACCCTCAGACTGATGGCCAGACTGAGAGAGTAAATCAGGTGCTTGAGATGTACCTCAGGTGTCTAACTCATATGAAACCTAAAAGATGGAACCAGTGGTTATCTTTAGCAGAATGGTGGTACAACACCTCACACCACGCAGCTATTCAAATGACTCCTTTCGAAGCATTATATGGCTTCTCCCCTCTCCAACTGGCTCTAGGGCCCTACCTGCAGTCCAGGGTAGGTACAGTAGGAGAATACATTAGAGAAAGGCAACAATTGGATAACATGCTGAGACAAAATCTAAAGCAGGCTCAGGAAAGGATGAAGAAATATGCTAATGAAAAGAGGAGTGAAAAGGAGTTCAGTGAGGGTGATTGGGTGTACCTACGACTACAACCATATAGACAAAGTTTAGTAGCCCTGAGGGGAAACACTAAACTATCAGCAAGGTATTTCGGCCCATACAAGATAGAGGAAAGGATTGGAAGTGTAGCTTACAGGCTGAGTTTGCCAAAGTCTTCAAGGGTCCACCCCGTCTTTCATGTGTCTTTGCTCAAGAGAAAGGTGGGGAATGGGGTCACTCCTATCCTCCAATTACCAGAAACAAACGAGAAGGGTCACTGGAGGGTGGAGCCAGTGGCAGTTCTAGACAGAAGGATGGTAAAAAAGAAGAATGCTGCTGCAACTCAGTAGCTAATCCACTGGTGGGGAACAGACCCTGCAGAGGCCACCTGGGAAGATGCTGAGGAGATCAAAGCACAATTCCCTGCATTTCAATCTTGAGGACAAGATTCGCGATCAAGGGGGAGGTATTGTAATGAAACAAGAAGCTAGGAACTTCAGGAGGAAAGTAGGCGTGAAGTAAAACTAAAGGAAAACGTGAAGTGGAGTAGAGAAGACGTGAACCGAGAAAGACATTCATCAAGCAGTGTACTAAGAAGACAAAGGCGTGAAAGCAAGAAAAGGGAAGGCGTGAGGGAAGCAGAAGGCGCAAACAGAGAAGCACGCCTTTTCTGGGTTCATGCCATTCTTGCTGATTGTTGGGACCAGTCATTCCAGAAGATTCCCTCTCACGTGACAGCCGTTCCATTAGCAAGTGGGAGGAGTTAGTTAGAATAGCTTCCTATAAAGGATACGATCATGTATTGGTTAGGATCATCCAATTAAAATTCTTGTTATTGTAATCGGAAAGGAGAATATCCTTCTGTTAGCCTTTTCCCCAAAATATTCCTGCATTCTTCTTCCCCTTTCTTCCTTTTCCCGCCATTTCCATTTCTGTAACCAATTTGAAGTTTCTACAATAAAAGTGAAGATGATCAACGAATTCAATTCAGCTTGAGTGCAACTTATATTTTTTCTGTTATTTCAATTATCTCCATTCCTGCAATATTATCCAGTTCTGTACCACAACATTATAATGTGGTTTGAATTTAGCTGATGATTTTTTGCATCTCGATGCTGTAACAACATCTACAGGAATCGAAAGATCTATCCATTGTTTGACATCTATTTCCAAGTAAAAGAGGAACTAAACAGATTTTTACGGTGTTGCGTATTGATTTGCTTGTCCATCAATTATTTGTTGTTCAAGTCTGTCAATGAGATGGATGTAGGAAAAAATGTCTAACAATGCTAACACTAGTAACTCAATGAGGAATACGAACATGCTTGAGTCGTGCTAAATAGCACTATCCTAAGAAACTATTTCAGGGATACTGAAATTTTTTGCCAGGATTAAACAAGCCCTCTTCTTAAATCAAGAAGGAACAAGAACAACAAGTTGCACTATATCCAGCAGAGAGTAGGAGAAATAAAATAAAGAGCAGAGAGCAAGAGAAAGAGAGAATACTTTTGGAAAGTCTGGTGATGTACATGGAGGAACAGGAATGCCTAGTATTTATAGGCCTAGAAAAAGTATCGTGCAAAGGGATCAAAAGTCACGTTTGTTGGCTGTTGAGAGAATCACGGATTTTATTCATGTGATGCAAATGTTTAGGAACCAACACAACCGTTGTGGTGAAAGCTATCAAATTGTAGGTAAAGTTTTATCCTTTAGAGTGCACATGCTAAAGTTTAGAAATAGTTGTGCAGATAAAACTTTGAAAGGGTCAAACTTTTATCCAAGATAACTTCCTCTAGCTTATAACATGGGCCAAGAATCTTTTGAAATACATTTATTTACAACAATCCCCTTCCTATTTCAAAAAATTTTGGTCAAAAGCTAAGAAAATAATCTGCTGAATTTATTTGGGTGAAATGTAATTAGTTTGGTGTCTTTTGAACTATGAACCAAACTTAGATTGACAAAACATGACTTACAAAATTATTGGTGAAATATAAATTTCTACGAACCAATAACTCTTGATGTATGACAAAGATTTTATCAATCACATTGCAACTCATAATTTACTGTTAACGCGGTTTTGCGCTTTTAGACCATGTGCCTACCTGGTTATTTATGAGATCTCTAAAGATTCAGCCAATAAATCTTATAGGAGTGGCCCTACTCCACTTTCATATAGGTGAATTCATTAAGTGTATATTACTTTAAATACACCTCCCTAAAGGGATATGACTTTAAATACACCTCCCTAAAGGGATGTGAATTCATTAAGAGTTTTAAACTCACCTTCACAATTACTAGTAATCAAAGCACTTATCTCCGGAGGGACTTAGATTCGAAATGCTTTACAGTCAATATTGACTTGTTATTACCCATATGAACCTATTTCATGGGATCACCAATCACATAGGTTAGGTTACTGTCTCTATTGACAATTTGTTGACCTCATTCCCATTTTCCTTGTAGTTTGAAGAATTAATTTTCTTCCTTGTAGTTAGAGGATCGACCAAGTTCAACTCTGACTTCACAAAATCAATGAAAATAATTCCATCTCTAAGCAGCTGCTTTACGATATCATGTCTTAGTTTCATGTGTCAACTTTTACAATTATATGATTTATTTTTGGCAATAGCAATTGCCACTTGACAATCACAATGTATGGATACAGGAGGCAACAGATCCTTAGTCGAAGGAATATTGGCTAAGAAGTTTCTTAACCAATCAGCCTCATAACCAGTCAACTCCAGAGTTACAAACTCTGATTCCATAGTTGACCTAACAATGATTGTCTGCCTAACTGACTTCCATGCTACTGCACCACCACCAAGAATGAATCCATAACTACTAGTGAATTTTGTCTCATTTGAATTCGAGATCCAATTAGTATCACTGTACCCTTTTAATGCAGTGAAAAATCCACAATATAAGATACCATAATTTATGGTACCTTTCAAATATTTCATTAGTCTAACTAATGCAAACGAATGCTTACTATTAGAATTGTAAGTATATCTACTCAGTCTACACACAACATAAGCTATGTCAGGTCTTGTGAAATTCATCAAATGCATAAGACTCCCAATAATCTGAGCATATTTAGACTGAGCAATTGGATCACCATTATTTTTTTTAATTGAGTGTTAGCATCATAAGGAGTATTTACAGGTGCCACATCATAATTTTTAAACTTCTAAAAAGTCTTTTTGTATCATGTTCTTGTGACAACATTATACCATCATTTTTTCTTATGATTTTAACACCCAATATCATTTTAGTTTCACCCAAATCTTTCATATCAAAATCAGAAGATAAGAAATATTAGTACTAATAACAATATCTATACTTGTACCAAATATAAGCATGTCATCCACATATAGGCTAATTATCACATATTGATTATTCACAACTTTAGTATATACACATTTATTCACTTCTACAGACGAAAATCCGTCTTTTATTCTCATGCCATTATTTAGGAGTTTGTTTTAGACCATAAAGAGATTTAATTAATTTACACATTTTATTTTCTTGTCCAGATACAACACATCCTTCAGGTTGAAACACATAAATTTCTTCTTCTAAATCATCATTTAAAAAAGCTGTTTTGATATCCATTTGATGAACAATAAGTTTATAGATAGAAGTTAAGGCAAATAAAACATGAATAGAAGAAATTCTTATTATTGGTGCAAATGTGTCAAAATAGTCAGTAATTTGTTTTTGAGAAAATCCTTTTGCTACTAAAAGAACTTTGTATTTTTCTATAGAACCATCAAAATTATATTTTCTTTTAAAAATCCATTTGCAACCAATAGGTTTTGCCCCAGGGGGTAAATCTACCTAAGCTCACGTTTTATTTTTCAAAATAGAATCAATTTCAGATTTAATTACTTCTTTCCAAAACTTGAAATCAGAATAAGAAATTGCATCAGAATAAGTTAAAAGATCATTGTCAACAAGAAAGGTTTGAAAATCATTTCCATAGGAAAATTCTTTTCTTGGTCTTTTACTCCTTCTCAATTTCTCATTAGAGGTTATTTCTTTATTTTTTTCAACAGGTGCATGAGAAATTCTATTGGACAGTGAAAAATATGTTCAAAAAACTCAATATTCTTTGTCTCAATAATTGTATTACAATCAAGTACATTGCTCCTTAAAACAAGAAACCTTTATGTAGCACTATGTTCAGCATATCCAATAAACATACAATCAGAAATTTTAGAACCTAATTTTTTTTCTTAGATTCAGGTAATAACACTTTAGCAAGACACCTCCACACTTTAAATATTTTAAATTTAGTTTATAATTTTTCATAACTCATAAGGTATTTTGCAAGTCTTTTTATGTGGAATTCTATTTTGTAGATTACATGTAAATAATATAGGTTCTCCCCATAAGTTATCTGGAGCATGAGAACTAACTAACATAGAGTTCGTGATTTTTTTAGCGTCCTATTTTTTCTTTCTGCTATTCCATTAAATTCTGGTGAGTAAGGAGGTGTTATTTTCTGTATTATACCTTCATGTTCACAAAACTTATCTAAACCTAAATATTCATCTCCTCTATCTGATCATATTTTTTTTATCTTCTTATTAAGTTGATTTTCTACCTCAGACTTATAAGATAAAAAGGCATTATGAGTATCATCTTTATTTCTAGGTTAATAAAATTTAATATATCTAGAATAATCATCTACAAAATATAATATCTTTTTCCTCCTCTAGTCATAGTTTGTTTTAAATCACCTAAATTTGTGTGAATTAGATTTAATAATTCAGTTTCTCTTTGAACGATTATACAACTTTTCTTGATTATTTTAGTTTCTGCACATATTTCACATTTTTTCATGTCATTATTATTAACACGAGAAAGTAACCCAAGTAATTGCATTTTCTTTATGTAGCTAACATTAACATGTTCTAAGCTAGCATGCCATAAAGAAATTGACTCAACAATATAAGCAAAAGAAGATGTATTTCCATTTATCACATTTGAAATGTTGAGTACAAAGAGTCCCTGATTACAGTAGCCCTTGCCCACAAATACATTATTTTTGGTCATTTCAATCTTGTCAGATTCAAATGACACTTGCACCCCAACTTTTCCTAATAATGCTATAGAAGCCAGATTTACCCGAATATTTGGCACATGTAGCACATCATTGAGGGCCAAATTTTTTTCAGATGTAATTTTCAGGAGAATTTTGCCCTTACCCAAAACTTTAGCAGTTCGTGAATCTCCAAGGTAGATCACCTCTTCTTCATCCCCTATTGGAGTATAGGAGGAAAATGCTTCTTGATTTGCACATATGTGCCGAGTAGCCCCAGAGTCTACTACCTACTCTTTCACATTGGTTACAATATTGACTTGAGAGATGACTGCAGCAATTATATCATCTCCTTCGGCTAAATTAACCTTAGGAGGATTGCCATTTGATTTGTCACCTTTCCTTTTGTGTCTGCATTGAGCAGCATGGTGTCCTGATTTTTCACACACATAGCAAATGCCTTTCTTCTTCTTAAAGTTGGGATAATTGGGCTTGTAATTTTAGAATTTATTGACATACCTTTAATTGTTGCTTTGAACCAGGTTAGTTTTGAGAGCCATCTCCTTAGTTTTGACAGTTCTTGACTCCTTCATGTTGGAATTTTCAATCATAATATGTTTCACGAGCTCATCAATGGTGTAATTTTCTGCTTGTGCTTCAGATTATTTTTGTAGTCAGTCCACGATTCGGGCAGCTTTTCAATTAACATGCCAGTAGCGAATTTTTCAGCCAAATTTATGTCTTCATTTTTGAGATTCTCGAGTAGCATTTGGTACTCCATGATTTATACTTTCATTTCTTTGTTTTCTGTCATCTGTCATTGGTTGTACTTTCTCACAACGAACTTTTGTTTGGTGGCGTTTTCGACAGTAAATTTTGTTATCAAGGCTTCCCAATTTTTCTTAACTTTCTTGTAGCTACAGTACATATCAAATAGTTCATTTGAAAGTGTTTGTAAAATAGTATGTCGACATATCTTATTGGCATATTGTCAGGATTCTTGCGTCTTGACATCCATAGTAGCAGGTGGTTGTGATTCTGTCAGTGCATAGGCCACTCCATGAATATTGAGTAGAAAGTGCACACGTTCTTGCCATCCTTTGAAGTTTTCATTGGCAAAAAATTCAATTTTGAGGACGTCTGGAAAAGGTTTAGCCAAAGGTAGTGCAACTACAACTGATGTCGATGCAGGTCGTGAGGTGTTAATATTGCCGGAGGCCATAGTTTCTTAGATTGTAGGAAAAAATGCCTAACAATGCTAACACTAGTAACTAAATGAGGAACACGAACACGCTTGAGTCGTGCTAAATAGCACTGTCCTAAGAAACTATTCCAGAAATACTGAAATATTTTCCCAGGATTAAACAAGCCCTCTTTTTAAATCAAGAAGGAACAAGAACAGCAAGTTGCACTATATCCAGCAGAGAGTAGGAGAAGTAAAATAAAGACAGAGAGCAAGAGAAAGAGAGAATGATTTTTGGAAAGTCTGATGATTTTTGGAAAGTCTGATGATGTACATGAAGGAACAGGAATGCCTAGTATTTATAAGCCTAGAAAAAGTAACGTGCAAAGGGATCAAAAGTCACGTTTGTTGGCTGTTGAGAGAATCATGGATTTTATCCATATGATGCAAATGTTCAGGAACCAACAGAACCGTCGTGGTGAAAGCTATCAGATTGTAGGTAAAGTTTTATCCATTAGAGTGCACATGCTAAAGTTTAGAAATAGTTGTGCAGATAAAACTTTGAAAGGGTCAAACTTTTATCCAAGATAACTTCCTCTAGTTTACAACATGGGCCAAGAATCTTTTGAAATACATTTATTTACAACAATGGATACTTCTGAAATAAGATGCTTAGAGCTGCAATTCAGAAAGAAACTGGCATCTGCAGTTTTGACTGGGCACAACATAAAAAAAGAAGGGAATGTTCCTGTTGTTCTGGTTGACTGTATCACTAAGAACATTGTTGATTCTGAGCCAGAAGCCTCTACGCAGGTTGAATTTTGTGTTCTTAAGGGAGATTTTGGGGATGTTCAAGGAGGTAATTGGACATCTGAGCTGTTCAGTGAAAATATTATTACAGAAAGGGAAGATATACCTATCAAAAATGAGGAATTCCCCGAGAGGAAAAGGAAAAGGACTCTTCTTGGAAGCAATACATTCTTAAATCTGAGCAGAGGCAAGTGTTCGAATTGGATGAAATGCAGCAAGTTCAAGCTGGCAGTTAGAATCCCCTATACTCACAGTGGAATATGAACAAAAGAAGCAGTGTCAGATCAATTCACTATTGAGGATCATCGAAACAAATGTAAGATGTCACTCTTCTTTCCTTTTTCAGCTGTTCATTCTTAGCATTTTTGGGAGTCTGTCGGTATCTCAGCAATGAATTTCTATCACAACTATGAATTAAAAATTAAAATGCTTTGCCATGGATGTGGAAATTGGATGGAATTGTCTACTAACTTTTATAGTGGCTAAAACTTCTGAAGAAAAGGGGATTTTAGAAGATTTAAGCTCTATAATTAATCTGCTTTCAGGTTACACATGTCATTAGTACTCATAAAACTATACATAAGGGGCTTCTGGAATGCAATAGAACTCAGAATTTATAATGGACTTGAAATCGTGCATTTGGAAGTCATTTCTGGTTGGCAATTGGTAATCTGCTATATTCATTAAAATTGCTGTCTTTTGTAGTATACAAGAAGCATGACCCTCCATCTCTTAACAATCAGGTGTGAAGGTTAAAAAACATTGGAAATGATGGAGTTTTTCACGATCATTTAATCAATGAAAATATCAATTCTGTTGAGGATTTCCTGACTCTACTTTGTCGTGATCCCACTAAACTGAGAAATGTAAGATTATCTCGAATGTAGTATAACTACCTTTTAATGTTGGTTCTGTTTGTTATGAGAGAAGTTAAGGCAATCTTTTATTTCGTGTATATTTCTCATGGATCGTGAGGAGTTCATAGTTCATCCTTATTCATCAGATCATTATGGACACATCAGAATTAGATCCTAATTCATATTGCTACCTGATTTACCAGATAGGATCTAATTCTGAAGTGTCCATAATGATCTGATGAATAAGGACACTTTTGCAGGTTTTCTTTCTTCAAATTAGGCTGCTTGTCTATTGCTTTCTCTTATAAATTTATATAATCTAGAAATTACAGAAGGGTTTGTGTTCAACATGTTTGTGTCTTGATATGAACTTCTCGCAATCCTGTCCTTGTTGCAGTCCTAGATTTGGACTATAGCTGTTTTTTGTTACATGTAGAAGTCAGAGTAACTTCTTTCATGTTACATTTGAACTGTAATTTGGATGGATTAATTAATAATTTGAAATCCTGTAGATCCTTCGGACTAGCATGCCATCTAAGATGTGGGAAGCCACAGCTAGTCATGCCGAACTCATGCCCAGAGATAGGAGCATAACAAAAACCAGTTTATTTCCAATGAAAAGTTACCTGCATCTGAAAAGGTATGCTTCTAATCTTTGAAGTGTTAATGTTTGCTAAGTAAATGACAAACATTTGACTAAGTAATTCCCAACTATGTTTCAGGCTGATGCCAATGATCCGAAACTTTTAGCCTTTAACCATTTGGGATAAAGTTGATAGTGTTGATGATGAAGCGCCTGTGGTACCTGCCTGTTCTGCTTGCCCACTTCAGATTACTCCTCAAATGCTCTTGTGGTGACTAATTTTGATGGTGAGAAGAGTTTCAATTCAAATATATGCAGAATGGTGAGTATCTAGAATCAAGTTCCTCTTCAACTGCTCAAGTTGAACATTTCTAGATATTGTTATTGATCAACCTTTGAGCAATTCTAACTTTAACATGGATTCCGAGGCTCAAGTTTTATTTGATGACAAGAACCTACAGTTCTACAATCCAGACTATGATCTTCAGAATTCAGTTTTCGCATCATTGACTGAGCAACGGAGCGCTCTTAGTAACTGACTACTCTAGCCACTTGGGTATAGGTCAAGGGATTAAATCCCCTTGCCTACATTCTAAAATCCAGGTTTTCTTGGAAATATCGTCAGCTGGTGCGTAGGCACCCATCTGAGTCGGTGATGGTTCAATCACCTCCGAGTTCTCTTTAGATCTCTTCAGATCCCCCCTCCCCCTAATATAGAGTAAATGTACGTTTGATAAAACTAAACTCTAAAATCTGAAATCTGAATCCACTAAGTTATTGAAATCCAATACATTTGAGTGCATATTATATTCAGTGATAAGTGAATAGTTTATTACTTAATTTTGGGAGCAAATTTTGCTTAAGAAATTCAGTGCCGCTTAATTAATTCAAAAGTTTAATTTTTGATTATCAAACAGTCTCAATATGTTAAGATCTGAATTTATTAAGTTTAAATGCTGAATTGGGTTATTAAACAGGGTCTAAATGTAGGTCTATCGTGTCTGGGTAGGTGATGGTTCAGTCTCCTCCTAGTTCTCCTTGGGCCTCTTCAAGTCCCCTTTCCTGCTAGTATAGAGTAAGTGTAGTTCTATCATGTCAGAAAAAAAAAAACACATCGCTATTCCCTCTAATAATTCAATTTTCACATCATTGAGTGAGCAACAGAGTGTTGTTAGTGGTGTGTCCTGGAACATCCTGTACTCTATGATAATGGACATAAAAAATGAAAATCAGTGCAATAAGATGGCTCACCATAAAAAGGATTTTGGCAATTAAATTCTGTGCTACAAACAGATCGATAGTGTAATGATAGTTACATTGCTAGAGATTGCAGATGCTTGAAGAATACTGGATGTCAGCCAAAATTCAATGTTCACTACAATCATATGCTCAAAAGCACTTAAGTTGTAGGTGTCGCGATTTACTTACATTAGTTTGGTTAGTTTTTTCCGGGCAATCTTGGCGAATTTCTAAGAATATTGTTAAAATGGAAAAAGTTCAAAAAATTGGGGTTATGTGGGGAGCTTTGCTGATTAAGGGGTTGCCGCAATTGAGAGGTGAGGCTACTAGTAAAAAGAGTTTTAATTTTCATTTATTTTGGTTTCTATTTTGGTTCGGTATTTTTTTTTTTTAAGAAAAAAAACGCTTCGCCGCTCATCTGAAAGGTTGCCGACCCCGACAAGCCTGACGACGACTTGACAGGACGTCAGGAGTACTTTTTGACTTTTCCTACTTGAGACGTCAGGATTACTTTTTGACTTTTCTTGCTTGAGACCCAAATTATTTGCCACATACGGACAGAAGGCATTCAACAAGATTTTTTATTGACGTTGTCGGCCAAAATATTTTCTTTTAAAGTGAGATGGCTTGATTTGCGCAAAATTTATTTTTTTAATTGAAAAAGAATATTTTTAAAATAAAATAGCAAATCTCGATTGCGGCAACAGTTTTTCCACCGTCAATACGACCTACCCAACATATCCAATGGTTGTCATTGACGCTATTATGATTTCTTTATAAAAAAGACAATGTTCCCATTAGTGCTTTTTTCACAGCGCCTATACATGGTTCTTGTCCTAGATATAGTCAAACTCCGGTATTCGATCATTTCGTTGATGATGAAGATGATCAAACACCTGAACAAGTTCATGCACTACCTCGGAGGTTCGAACAATTACAATTAGGACGAGATCTACCACATAGGAGAATTCATTGGAAATGTAATTGTTCTACCACTCCGCGAGATAAGGGCAAGAGGCGCGTTGATGGGTGATTTAAAAATTATTATTTTTCAAATAATTATCCAAACTCACATTTTATTGCTAATTATTACATTCTATAAATATTGTTTAATGTTGCATTATTTATCATTATTCAATTTAGCATTTCCATTAGAAATTTTAAAAATATGACTTAGGTAAATTTTAGAGTGTTTTTAATAGCATACCAATTATTTAAATCCTAAACTCTAATTAAGCCTAATTTATTATTATTTAAGTTTATATACTAATTATTATATTCTATAAATATTGCATTATTTATCATTATTCAATGTGATAATAATATTATAAAATTTAAAAATATGACTTAGGTAAATAAAATTAGCAATTTAATAGCATACTCGATTATCATCTTAATTTATAAATTTAACATTATTCTAATATCATATTTTAAACTTTTGATAATTTTGGTTTATAATAGAATTTTAGTAATATGATTTAATAATTTTAATTTGAAAAGTGTTACATTGTGATTTGAAAAGTGTTATTATTATCTGAAAAGTGTCAGACTGAACATTAAATAATTTAAAGTGTTACATAAAATTATTTACATAAAACTTATTTAATGTTCAGATAATAATTGAATGTTCCAGATGAAAAGTGTTACATTTAATTGATCGCGTTGCCTTTTATTAAACATTAAATAACTTATTAAAAATTACATATGAAATAATAAAATGTAGGAAGAATGCTTCGAAAAAAAAAAAAACAAGAATGTGTCTCCGCTCATCTGATGAGCGGCGACACATAAAGACAAAAGCTCATCAGACAAAAAGACATAAAGACAAAAGCGGCCAAAAGACATCAAGACAAAAGCTTCGCCGCTTATGACCAAGATTCCTTCGTCGCTCATTTAATGTGCGGCGAAGCATTTTTTTTTTTAAAAAAAAAATCGAACCAAAATAAATGAAAATTAAAACTTTTTTTATCAGTAGCCTCATCTCTTAATTGCGACGACCCCTTATTCAGCATAACCCCCCACATAACCCCAATTTTCTGAACTTTTTCAATTTTAACAATATTCTTAGAAATTCGCCAGCAATCTTCCTTCTTGGCTTTTTGGTTTTTAATGATTTTGAAGGCAACGGAAAATTGGATAGTTATTGTTTCCCTTTTTTCTTGCAAATTCTTCACTATATTTTATACGACACTAAAGCCAAAAAATTAAGCGAAGAAGAGATAGTGCCATAGTAATGTTAATGGCTAACTATTCAAGAAAAACATCAATATGTTAATAGCTCTATTTTCGACTGTGCCCTGCTATTTTTTTATTTTCTACTAAAACAAGTTAATAACCTTAGGTGCTAAGTACAAGATTTAAAACTTGAATCTAACAGCGAGAAGAGTTCATAATATTTTCTACTAAAATATGTTAATAGCTCTAATTGCCGAGCTCAAGATTTACATCCTTTTGTTAATCTATTTTAGTACAAAGCAATTTCTTGCAAATTCTTCACTATATTGTATACAACGCTAAAACCAACAATTAAGTGACGAAAAGATACTGCCATAGTAATGTTAATGGCTAACTATTCAAGAAAAACATAAATATGTTAATAACTTTATTTTTTATTTTTGACTGTTAATAATTCTAATTGCCAAGTACAAGATTCAAATTCTAAATCTAACACCGAGGTTCCAAGAGCTTTCCCCAACCACTGGGCAAATCCCAATGGTTCAATTTGTACAGGACTCGTCTACTAATTATTGAAGAGTCAAGGTTATATTCAAGTTTATATCTTAATGGAAACCCAATGCAGGTTTCATTGTTTCGAAGTCTCCGGTCAAAGTTGTTGATGCCCAGGCAGTGATTGGCCCAAAAAGAAATATGTGTGGGTTGACGAGTCTATCATTGAATCAGTTGACGTCTAGACCAAGGTTAGAGTTGCAAGTCTCCACTGGTTGGTCCAAACAAAATAAGTGTGGGTTGATGAGCCTCTATAGTCGTGCGGCAGGGTTGGTAGTCCGGGCTGCAACTTTGTAATCCAGTTGTTATCTTGAAGAGTATTCTATCTTTTCTACTTTTTTCTTACCACAAAATGGAAATAAGAGTATTCTATCTTTTTGGGTTTGAAAGTGAAAATGTTCATTTCCATGCATAGAACTAGTGACCTAGGATTTGTACATTGGAAGGAGAACACTCGGACAAGAAATAGATGTAAAACATTTCTAGAAAAAATATTATAAGTGATTTTAATTAAAACAAAACTAACAAATTGTTATTGTACCATTCCTTGATATAGAGTTATTATAATAAATAAAATGTTAGCTCACTCTTGAATGAAGTTATTTTTTCGAGATACTAGATATGGAGAAGAATGAAACTAAAAAAGGAATCAACGTTGAAATTGGATATTTGTGGGATAACATATGTGTTATGGATTAATATCTCTACACTTTTAGCATATAACAGGCATGCGTAAATGTCATCTGATTTCAATTTAAATTTTAGTTTTAAGTTTTGTACATGTAACATGCACCAATACTCGTTAGCTATACAATATCAATGTAACAAATGTTTATTCATATGGTATTATGTAGAGAGTTTTTGAATTACTAGTATTGTTCCTTGATGGTTTGCTATATTCATTTTTATGGTGTGGTACGTTCAATGCAGTTTATACTTCAATCTTAACCATGTCAATATTGATTATAGTTAAATTTGATAAATAAAGAAATTTTTGATGAAATTTTTGCACATAATAATACTATTCTATACAGATGCCAATGAATTGTTATGTCAAGGACAAAAATTAAAATGCCATTAGATTTGGTTTGACATAACTATTTTGTAATTGGGAAAATAACATGTTTCATCTCTTACATTTCGCAAAAATATTCTTTTTATCCCTCATTTTTAAAACGAAACAAGTTCGTCCCTAACATTTAAAAATTGAAACTATTATATCCCTAAACCCAACTTTTAATCTGAATCAAACTATCCAATAACCCAACAATAAATTTTAGGGATAGAATTGATAGATTATTTGGTCAACTCCATCACATTCACATGACATTTATTGAACCAAAAAAGAAAAAAATTAAAAAATTATAACATAAAAGGCCGTTCTTTGTCTTGGAATAGTAGGGCTTCTTTTTTGGATAAATCTTTTTATGCACCGCTAGTATATACACTTATCAATCTAGATGTATACCATACATACAAAGTTTTGTATTTAAATTTAAATTGAAATGATGTCGCAGATATCAAGACCCATTAGTGTATGCAATGACAATGTAAGAAAGATTAATTCTTCTTTTTTATGTTATAATTTTTTTATATTTCCTTTTTGAATTCATTAAATTTCACGTGAATATCAAATTGAGTTAATCAAATGATCTACCAATTATACCCCCAAAATTTATAATCGAGTTGTTCGGTGGTTGGATTTAGATTGAAAGTTTATTTCAGAATCTAATAGCTTTAGTATTTAAATGTCAAGGGCAAATTTGTTTCCTTTTAAAAGTGGGGGACAAAAAAATATTTTTATAAAATGTGAGGGATGAAACTGGTCGTTTTTCCTTTATAATTTTTCATAATGAACATTATGATTTTCATAGTAACTTAAAAATTAAAATAGTCTGCAATTTATGTAAGAAATAGATAAAAGAATTTAACCCCTTCAAGCCCAGCTAATCTCCATAGAACATTATGATCTTCATAGTAACTTAAAAATTAAAATAGTCTGTAATTTACGTAAGAAATAGATAAAAGAATTTAACCCCTTCAAGCCCAATTAATCTCCATACTTTAGTAAATGATTTGAGATACAGTTTAAACAATGGTGATTGAAGAGACACAAGATGCAAAAGCTTGAAATGAAAAAGAATGCATGACATTCAGCGTATAGTTCAGCCATATTTTTGTCATTCAGCGCGTAATTTAAGTCCCGTACAGCTAATCATTTTTCTATTTAGAAAACAAACCTCATTAAATACTGGTGATTGAAGATGCACACGAGCCTAAAGATCAAATGGTAGAAAAACATGGATGAACCTTCTTGTGTCATTTAGCGTGTAATTCAATTGCCGAAAAGCTAGTAATTTTTTTTTCATTCAGAAAATCAAACTGCATTGCATTACTTGGTTTTTTAAAAATGAAATCCAAATTATTTATCTAAAATTGATACCACATTTTTTTCTAATTTATGAGATCAAATGAAATGATCAATAAGAGAGACAAAGTTTTCACGTTTATTTATCCAAATACAAAGGTTTAGACGATCTAACTCAGATGCTATAATACAACACAAAGTAACACTAGGATTGAGAATCCAAATTTGATAACAATTCCAGATTAGTACTACTATGATACTTTATTGCATCCCTCCCTAACAAACCCTAAGAGCATGCTAGAACAAAAGAAAAGCTAAGTCTGTCTCATATTGCTTGAGAATATACAATCTTCAGCATCCATTGTTTCTATCTCCTTCTCATTTGTCAGATTGCTGCTAAACCACAATCGAACAAGCATCAAATGTTGGATCCTTAATCCAACTTTGGATTTATATGTGAATAATTATGTGTTGCAAACTGTCAAATAAGGTTAAGTTCAATTAAAGTGATCAATTATGGTTTGGGGTTAATGTATCTAATAAGGTATGTGCCTTTAATGTATAGAAACTTAAGGGTATTCCCTATTTCTATGATGGTTTGAAATAGGGATTCAATGGTAACAGGAATGTTATCTATAAATAGGGTTATGGTCCCCAGTCACATGGATTCTTATTGTCGTATTTTCTAGTACTACAAAATAGCTCTTTTCTAATATCCCATCGTCAGGAAAGATACCAGAGAGAAATTAAAGGGCTCTCTCGAGAATTAGTAAATACGTGTTGACCTAGAAAACCACCCCAAAATCTTCAATGATTCAAGTGCCAATTTATCAATATGAATCAAGGTACGCTTCCGCAATTTTACTATTAATTTATTTCTTAATAATCACCATATAGATTTTGGATTTAATAGGTGATGGTTTTCACCAAAAATTAAATATAAACACCACCCTAACAAGTGGTATCAGAGCAGGATATGGTTGATTATTGAAAAATAATTTGGATTCAATAATATATATATATATGTATATACATATTTTTATGTCTTGCAAATTCGGTTTTTTTTTTGTTATATGGTTATCGGCTCTTAAACATAATGGCCGATTGTTCACTAGTTGTCATGATTGTTCAACTTTTCGTTCACAATAGATGGCTTTGTATTTCGGCTTCATGTTTCATGCTTCTTATTGTATTTGAACATTAAAAAATTTAGTCATGTATTCGGTTTGCATGTTTTGGCCATCTAGGATACCTTTATGGTGGGAACCTGCCTACGGTAGGAAGGCTGGCAAAGAGCGACACGTGTTGACGTTATATACAGTCCAAACAGAGACGTTAAATTGTTGCACAACGCGTGAAGAGAAAATATACAAGAATCGTCTGCGGATGCAACCAGAAAGCACACTGACTTCCGTACGAGTTGGGCCAGGAAGTGTTATTGCATGTTAAAATCAGAGGCATTTATGTATTTGCAAATGTACCCATTACCAATGGAAAAATGTTGCAAATGCTTTGGACAAAAAATGTGCGTAAAGAAGGTACCGAAATTTTAAGAAATAATAAATGATTATCGCACACGCGTGGGGGATAATAATTTGGAAGAAGGAAAAGTGGAGGTAAACGAAAGGATTCAAACCTTTATTATATTTATATACATATATAAATTTAGTACCCAAGTGTTCAACTTAAGCATCCAGGAAAATGGTCCCATAACTATCGATACGGTAAACCACACAATTTTAGACATGATATAATAGGTTCTAAAAATTTTAGCGACCATTTGATTACCCGTTAGACCAATCCACTTGAATAGGATTATGGGTAAAAATACGGGAGTAAATTTGTCATTCAAAATAGTAAGTTAACGTAATAAATTAGTAACTTTTGCAGTCGAAAAGGTAAATTGTAAGTAATATGAAACATACTTTTTAAAGAGATAAATTACAATAGTATATCCCAAATATACTTTTGAGGAAGTAAGTTTATTTGAAGTAAAAATATGTTTTTATACAGAAATAGTGAGTTTTAGTTATAACATAGTAAATTTGATTAATGACAAAAACATGCTATTTTATGGCCATAATATTGTATTATGCTTAAAAAACTTATACGTAGCCCATATTTTAGAGTTATTTGAAATAACACAAAAATGTATTATTAATGACTGAGTACGTTACTTAGTCAGTACAGTTATTATACTTGTATACATACTTGATAGTATGTGTATAAATAAGCATTTTTGAGATTTATGGGGAAATTGATTTTTTCTTTTGCAGTTTAAAAAAAAGGTAAGTGAAAATCTTTTTTCTCAGAGCACAAAAATCTACAAGTCAAAGTTGTTGGTCTAAAGGGGAAAGAAACATTCTGAATATCATTGTTTATAGTACTAAATAAATTAGATGTAAAATGCTCGTTAAAAGCAGGTGCGTTGACATATAATAAAGGAAAGACATAAAGAGTAGGCCATTTACGGGAAAAGTTGTCATTCATAAAAATAGCAACGCTTTACGGTTTTCTTATCAGTCTTGCAACGTATGAGCAAAATGACAATAATTAAAATAGTATTTTATTCGAATTATACATATTTCATTAATTTTTTTCCATTTAAAAAATGAATGAGAATCTTTTAGGAGAAAGCACATAAGTCAAAGGAATGATGTAAAAGGGAAAAGAATAACATATACGTATAGTACCTATAGTTTATATTCGAAGGATTGTAGTGCTATTTTTGAAAAATATCCTGAAAAATATGTAATCAAAACGGAACCGATTCTTCACTATTTGAAATGTCATATCTGTGATTGTGTTGTAACTGTTATCCATTGGTATCATAAAGTATCATTTTTCCATCAAATTTCACCTCTTTAACACCAATTTTCCCATAAACCAATTCATTTATCGGATAAAATACATGAAAATTCGGTTTTGAATAAAATAGTAGCTGTTTATGACTTTCCTCCATTATAAGAACAGAGTACCCATTTTTGCATAAACAAATTTATTTATCGGATGAAATAAAAATAAATCCATTGTTCAATAAAACACTAATTCTTTATGCCTTTCCTCCAATATAAAAACAGAGTACCCATTTCAGCCCCTCTAGAAAAATTCCACCTCTTTAACACCAATTTTCCCATAAACCAATTTATTTGTCGGATAAAATACATGAAAATTCGATTTTTCAATAAAACACTAGCTCTTTATGGCTTTCCGCCATTATAAGAACAGAGTACCCATTTTTGCATAAACAAATCTATTTATCGGATGAAATTAAAATAAATCCATTGTTCAATAAAACACTTAACTCTTTATGGCTTTTCTCCATTATAAAAACTGAGTATCCATTTTAGCCTCTCTAGAAAAAAATCTTGGCTTTGTCACTGACTGAAATGTTTGTAACTGTGATTTATCCTTAGTGAAAAAATGTATGATACGTAATTTTTTCACTGTATTGAATTTATATGATGGCAAATTAAATGGGTCAATTGGATTAGTGTGCAGCAGTTTTGTGAATGATTCTGAGAGTAAACTATATTATGGCAATAAAATACATTGAATTGTGAAAATTATTATTTCAACATGCTCCTAAATTTTGAATATGTGACTTTCGCTGTTGCGAATATCTTAAATTAACAGTTAGTTATTACTATGAGTAATGTGGTAAGTGTGAGTTGTGAATGTCAGTAATAACTGTTAGTTAATACTATACTGACTAAACCTCTGCATAAACCCTTCTTGTGCCAGTCAGCTTCTACCGCTCAGCCATAAAGAAAATGTCAAATCCTAAGGTGTTCTTTGACGTACTGATTGGAAAAGTGAAGGCTGGTCGGGTTGACATGAGCATGATTATAGGATTTGTACGAGCAATTAAAGGATTAGTTGTGAGATAAACATTTCTTAATTTTAGAAATGTAAAATTGTAATAAAATAGTATTCGAACTTTTGATAATTTGGAAAGCTCCTTATCTAAAATTCTCTCTGCAATACATATAGACAGATATAGATGTCTTTTTTTTGGTGGTTGAATGTCATATTCGCGAACTATCTGCAGAAAAAAATAAATTTGTAGACTAAACTAATTTTGTTATACCAACTCTGTTATTCTTATTATTGTATTAATTGTTATGCTATTTCTCTCATTTTGTTAGGTCTACATTAATGCAAGTTTAATTCCTATTATGTCTTGTGTCCCAGAAAATACATATTATCCTATTCAGGTGGATACGTCCAACTGATAATCAAATTGATGCTAAAAATTTAGAATGAATAAGTTGCTTTTGCATAATGTTTGGAAAGGTTTCTTGAGACTTTATGAATGAGGTGTCTTGTGGTTGCCAAAAGAATTTGTAGCATATTTTTGTATTGGAAATGGAGTTAAAACTTGCTATGGGTTACTTTTCTGTATTTCAATTTCATCGTAAAGGGTAATTTATTGTTCAACCTAATTTCATTCTAATTTTATCTAACTAATAAATTAACGTATGAAAATAGATAATTTATGGAGAAAAGCCATAAGTAACTGGTGATTTATTGAAAAATGGATTTATTTTTATTTTATCCAATAAATAAATTTATTTATGAAAAATGGGTACTCTATTCTCATAATGGAGGAAAGCCATAAAGCTAGTGTTTTATTGGAAAACAGATTTTATTTTATTTTATCCGATAAATAAAATTTTTATATGCAAAAATGGGTACTGTGTTCTTATAACGGAGGAACGTGATAAAGAGGTAGTATTTTATTGAAAAATAGGTTTATTTTTAGTTTAGCCGATAAATAAATTTTTTAATGACAAAATGGGTACTTTGTTCTTATAATGGAGAAAAGTCATAAAGAGCTAGTGTTTTATTGGAAAACGGATTTCATTTTAGTTTAGTCGATAAATAAATTTTGTTTATGCAAAAATCGGTACTGTATTCTTATAACGGAGGAAAGTGCTAAAGAGTTAGTATTTTATTAAAAAATGGGTTTATTTTAAGTTTAGGCGATAAATAAATTTTTGTGAGAAAATGGGTACTTTATTCTTATAATGGAGAAATGTCATAAAGAGCTGGTGTTTTATGGGAAAATGGGTTTATTTTTATTTTATCCAATAAATAAAATTTTTGATGAGGAAAATGGGTATTGTGCTCTTATAATGGAGAAAAATCATAAAAAGCTAGTGTTTTAACCTAAAATCGGTTTTTTTTTATCCATTAATTTTTTTTAGGGAAAAATGAGTACTCTGTTCTTATAATGGAGGAAAGGCATAAAGAACTAGTGTTTTAGTGCATAAAAGGTTTATTTTTTTTCATCCAATAAATAAATTTTTTAAGCGAAAACGGGTGTTAAAGAGGTGGTATTGGATGAAAAAATGATACTTTAGAATACCAATGGATAACAGTTAAAACACAATCACAGATTTGGTATTTTAAATAATGAAGAATCGGTTCCATTTGCATTGCATATTTTTTGGGGTATTGTCAAAAACAGCACTGTAGTCCTTCGAACGTGAAATACAAGTACTGTACATATCTGCTATTCCTTTCCCTTTTAGACCAATCCTTTTGACTTATGTGCTTTTTGATAAAAAAATTTCAATTATTTTTTTTAATTTGCAAAAAATAAATTAATTCTGTATAAATCGAAAAGATTACTATTTCAATTATTGGCACTTTGCTCATGCTTTGGAGGACTGGTAAGAAAGCTGTGAAGAGCTGGAATTTTTATTAATGAAACCTTTTTCCATAAATGGCCTGATTTTTATGACTTTCCTTTATTATATGTCAAAGTACCAGTTTTTAACCAGCATTTTATATCTATTTATTTGGTACTTTAAACAATGCTATTCAGCTATATCTTTCCCTTTCAGACCAACTATTTTGACTTGTGGATTTTGGTGCTCTGCGCAAAAAATATTTCGCTTACTTTTTTTTTAAACTGCAACAGAAAAAATTTAATTATGTATAAATTTAAAAAGTACTAATTTTTTCACATACAATCAAGTATTTATACAAGTATATTAACATTACTTACTAAGTAAGGTACTCAGTTTTAATCATTAATAAAATATTTTAGTGTTATTTTAAATAACAATAAAATATGGGCTTGGCATAAGTTTTTTAAGCATAATAGAGAATTTTTGCCATAAATTAGCATGTTTTTGTCATTAATCAAATTTACTATGTTATAAGTAAAAATGATTATTTATGTATAAAAACATACTATTACTTCAAATAAACTTACTCCCTCAAAAGTATATTGAGGATAAAAATTGTAATTTATCTCTTTAAAAAGTATGTTTTGTAATACTTTCAATTCACGTTTTGGGCTGCAAAAATTACTAATTTATTACGTTAACTTACTATTTTAGATGACGAACTTACTTCCTTATTTTTACGCATAATCCTATTCAAGTGGATAAGTCCAACAGGTAATCAAATGGTTGCTAAATTTATTATAACCTATTATAATAAGTTTTTTTACCATAACGATAGTCATGGGACCATTTTCCCGGATGCTTAAGCTGAACACTTGGTCACTAAATTTATATATGTATATAAATATAATGAAGGCTTGAATCCTTTCGTTTACCTCCACTTTTCCTTCTTCCAAATTATTATCCCCCACGCGTGTGCGATAATCATTTATTATTTCTTAAAATTTCGGTACCTTCTTTATGCACATTTTTTGTCCAAGGCATTTGCAACATTTTTCCAGTCTTAATGGGTACATTTGCAAATACACAAATGCCTTTGGTTTTAACATGCAAAAACACTTCCTGCCCCAACTCGTACGGAAGTCAGTGTGTTTTTTGGTTGCATCCGCAGACAGTTCTCATATATATCCTCTCCACGCGCTGTACAACAATTTAACGTCTCCGTCTTCCTATCATAGGCAGGTTCCCACCATAAAGGTATCTGACTTTGACTTGGTCATCACTGTCGTGGAACCCACGAATTCATGGTCTTCACTTGACAAACATGCATTCTTTATTGAGAAATTTGCCAAATTGGTCCCTAACATTTACCAAAAACACTTTTTTAGTCCATAACATATAAAATCAGCCAAAATTGTCCATCACATTTAAATTGTGATCCAATTTAGTCCTAATGCTCGTTTTTGCTCATTTCTCCGGCTAAAAATAGCACGCCTCTCTCACGTGGTCATATTTTTAGGGGCAAAACCGGAAAACACATTTCATTACTGGTTGAAAGTAAAAGGACAGGGGACCACCACCCCTTTTCACCTTTCCCCCTCAAATTACAGTTTCAAGAAACCCTAAATTGCATCCATTAATTAACAAGCATAACTTGAAAATGTTAGTGATGATGACGACGACAACAAAGCTGTAGGGTGTGACGGCCTGCGTGCTTGGGGACATGGCATCTCATCCTAATTTCGGCCTTAATGAACTGGATTTCGTTTTCTCCAGCCTCGTCGACAGCTCCATTCTCAATTTCTTGCCCATGTATCTCCTGGCACCCACCGTGGGGGTTGGGGGCGCTCCTTCTTCTGGCTGCCTCCCCTCCATCTTCGCGCCTGTCCTCCCAGCCACATGTTCGAGCCGGGAGCTTACGGCATGTTCAGTCGGATGGGGACTTTTGTGTACAAAGGCATCCTCTTTGCAGCCGTAGGCTTCGCCGCCGGACTCGTCGGAACTGCCATCTCCAATGCCCTGATCAAGATGAGGAAAAAGATGGATCCCAATTTCCAGACCCCCAACAAGCCTCCTCCGACGCCTTTTAACGCTCTCACCTGGGTCGTCCACATGGGCGTCAGTAGCAACTTCAAATACCAAGCCCTCAACGGCATCGAGTTTCTACTTGCCAAGGGCTTTCCCTCTTTTCTCTTCAAAAGCTCCGTCGTCGTTTTGAGGTGCTTAAACAATGTCCTTGGAGGGATGTCTTTTGTCCTACCGGCCAGGTTAACAGGATCACAGGCTGCTACTGCTGCTGAGCTGGAACAACAACAGCTAGTCAAGGAGGAGGAGGAGGAGGAGGAAGTGGGTGTCCGGGAAGGTGGTGCTGCAGCTGGAGATGCTTTGCCTGCTGACAAAGTCAAGTTGGTCAATGACAAAGTCAAGGGGGTGGTGGTCCCCTGTCCTTTTACTTTCAACAGGTAATGAAATGTATTTTCCGGTTTTGCCCCAAAAAATATGACCACGTGAGAGAGGCGTGCTATTTTTAGTCAGAGAAATGAGCAAAAACGAGTATTAGGACCAAATTGGATCACAATTTAAATGTGAGGGACAATTTTGGCTGATTTTATATGTTATGGACTAAAAAAGTGTTTTTGGTAAATGTTAGGAACCAATTTGGCAAATTTCCCTTTCCTTCTCAGGCAATCTTATTAATATTGAAAAAAAAAAGATGGAGAGAGGGAGGGGACAGGGAGAGAGAGAGAGAGAGAGAGAGCTCAATTCTTTTTTTAAAAATTACAAATAAGAAAGGATTGAATGCTTTTATTATTTTAAAATTATTTCACTTTTCTATTTACTACCAAATTTCAATCCTAATCTCAATAATCTTAAAGTAATACGATAATGTTAGATTTTTCTTTATTTTCTTTCTTTGCAAATTTAATTTCTGTCTCCCTCTTTCCCATCTCTTTTTTTTTCCGAGTATTAATAAGTGTGAAAAAAAGAATTTTGAGAAAACCCCTCTTAAAGTAAAAAAAAGGAAGAATAACCATTCCAACTTTTTTATTTTTAATTATATATAAAAAAGGATAAATATATTTAAAAAATTTTAACCATACTAGTTAGATTAACGATGAGGTAAAATGTCTAAAAAATAATGTTAGGAACTAAAGTGATTGTATTACTATAATCTAAATGAATGAAGTGATAATAACAATATAGTAATGTTATAAAATAAACGGGTATTTTTATCCAAAATTTCTTAACATGTTGAGTTCAATTACTTATGGGGGTAAAGTGACTAAAAGATAACGTTAAGGGGTAAACTGACAGTAGTGATATAGTTTAAAGGGATAAAGTGATAATAACCCTTAAAAAAGAGTATTTTTGAAAGATTTACATAGTAATTAAACAGGATTGGAAATTCATGCCCTTAAACATTTATTGAATTGCATAACTTTTGGATTGTAATGTACCATCTTGTGTCCACTGTTGCCCTAAATCCTAAGACATGTTTATGATCCATGACCTGAATTTATTAAACATGCATGGCAAATTATGTAATTTGGCTTCACATACAATATGAATTATAGTTTATATTTTTAACTCCGTGCAGACTGAAAAGTGTAAAGCTGCAGACTATCCCTGGAGTTGTCAGAGTTGCTGGGGTAGCTATATGTTTTGGAGGAGCAGCAACTATTGCCTTCTTTAAGGGCCTTTATTTGAGATTATTGGTCCACCATCACTTGTTCAAAAGCCACAGCCAAGAAGGCCAGGGTCAAGTCCGTTCTAGCACCACATGAATAAAGGGTGTATTTCTAATGCTTCTATCCAATGTATTTTGGAGCATTTGGCTTATATTTCAGGTAATAATAAGTAATATCCCTGATAAATTATTTTCCATTTTACACACTTAATGTTTTCAATGATTCCTACTTTGCATAATTAATGTTTGTCTTAGACATCTTGTACTCTAAAATAACCAATTACGGTCGCATTGAACCTCAAACTTCGGTTTGGATAAGTTGCATCATAAAGTTTTCAACTCATTCCAAATTCCCATTGTTCATGAGATAATAATGAATTAATACAAACTATATGCATCAATTATATCATGTGCATACAAAATTGAAGACAGAAATTTTATCATGTCATGTCTTTGATTGGAAACAGTGCCTAATTCTGAAAAGCTAACCTTCAAAGCTTCTCTGCCCAGCCCTTCAATGCTTTCTCAGCACCATTCAGTCATTCATTATCGCTATCGCTTTGGTAAGAGATCCAAATGAATGGAAGCTTGGATGGAATGTCAGACTAATATCCGTTGCATACTCTGTAAACCTCAACGAATTAGAAATGTTTGGATCAATTATTTTTCATTTTTTTTAACACTATCGGTATAAAAATTTCTTTATATGAGTTGATTTAGATGCCTGACATTTAATTGCTATTCAAACTTGAAACTCTCTTCTGTTACATGCGTCACGCATTTAAATATACTCGAATAAAGACATGTTTATATTGTTAATGTAGAAAAAATTACTCCAAAATATTTAGATGATTATAAGTTTAATTAACAAGAACCCGTGAACAGGGAATTGTTGTTGCTGGTGTAACCTTTTACTTACAAGCTTGGGTCATTGAGAAGAAAGGGCCAGTATTTCTGGCTGCTACACCTCCACTATTGCTGGTATTTACAATCTGTACTCAGCGTTCCTCTTGTGTTGGCTCGGGGGGGGGGGGGGGGGGGGGGGGGGGGGGGGCGATTATCAGCTTAGCAAGGTAGTTTACTTGAACTGCTTTGATTTGTAATACGAATTTAAATTTATTTATTTTTCTTATGAAATTCATTGTTCATTAGAGTCACATTGCTTTGAATTTGATGAAAAGCTTAGGGTAAATTATCTTTTACCCCATTGTGGTTTAAAAACTTATATACAACCCCCTCATTATTTGAATTAAAGTGCTACAATTAGTTTTTTTTTTTTGTTAAAACTAACAATCAATATAAAAAGTTAAACTCAAACTGATAATTTACAAATTCACCCTTTCACTATTTTTTCTTCTTTTTTCTTTTTTCCTTTGCTTGCTCTCTCTCTCTCTCGAGGAAGAGAAAATATGATTTTGAAAATCCATACTTTGGTCTATCAAATCTTAATTTTCTTCAAATACAAAAGAGATGGAAGGAAAATAATAAATAAATAAATAAGGTGGAAGGGAAATATAAAATAAATAAATGAGAAACAACAAATACCAAATCTTTTTTGACTACAAATATCATTATAAGTTTTTAAACCAAATCTCTAACGGTATTTTCTATTTCTTATTTATCTATTTTATTTCAATTTCTTCTTGTTTATGTTTGGAGGCAAAAAAATAGGCAATAAACGGGTAAATTTATCAATTTATTAGTTTGATTTTGACTTTGATTTTTTGCTATTGACTATTTTTAATGAAAAACTAATAGTGATACATTTACCAAAACTACGAGGGCATTATATGTAATTTTTTAAATGATAGGAATATCAAACGATAGAGTGATAAAAAGTAATTTATTCAAACTCTTATGGCTGGGGGACAAATATATAAATATTTCAGGGTCATATATTTGCATATTCCAGCAAAATGATGACATCTTACTAATCATTTTTATTAAAGGGTTAATCACATTTTATCCCCTTAAAGAATACCCAATTTCTCAGTTTACCCCCTAACCTTTAATTTTGCTCACTTAACCCCCTTTAGGACAAAATTACCCTTGCATTATTTTGACTTTTCATTTACCTTGTTTTCCTTTCTTTTATTTCTTTTTCTCTTTCTTCTTTATTTAATTCTTCCTCTTTCCCACAAAAATCTTCACCTTAATGATTGAAATTAAAAAAGAGGAATTACAGAGATCTATCTTCTTCTTAAATGATCAAAAAAATATTCAAACCACTTTTCTAAAATACAATTTTTTTAGCCTTTCAATTCTTTTAATTTTGGGTTTTCCTCTTTCCTTTCTAGTTTCTCATTTATTCTCAAGAAAATATCATTTTTCCGGTTCCTACGGGTTGTTGGGCTGTATTATGTATTAAAAGTCAAAGGAGGAAACCAAGGAAAATGAGGATTGGGCTTCAGATTCCCCAAAAAAACCATACACCACAGAAAAGGATGAAGACCACAGGAGTGCACCCCAATCAATTGCTTGCTGAATCTGAAAGATGAGAATTCTTTCTCTTGGGTTTGATTGCAAGGGCTGTCATAGTTGGATTGGTCATGGCCTAGTAAAAACATTAACGTCGTCCAAAGCAAGTTCTTGACATAGAAATGTACAAATTGTTACTTAAAATATTCTTGCTTTGTAAAATATTAGTTATTAATATACCTAAAATTATTTTTAAGAGTTATTACACTTACTGAATAACTATTTTTAAGGTTTGACATAATAACGAAAAACTACTATCCATTTCCTGTATTAGTTTTTTCTGATTTCCATTTTACTATTTTATGCTAATGATTTATTTGAATGACCACCCATTTTGCAGCACCATCCTGGCGAAATAGAACCCTTACCACATTTTTTATCTTTGTTGAATCAAGGAGGATTTGAAGAAGTGTAAAGCACTATAAGGACAGCATACCAGTTAAAACAAACTTTATATAGTTCAAGAAGAGATTTAATGGACAGATTGGAGAATGGATTAAAGGGAACTCCATTAATTAAGGATCGAACATTCTCCTCTTTGCTGCTATACGATATTTTTGTTCTTAGTGAGTATACAATTTCAAGAAACTTTTGAAGAGTCTAGGTTCTTTTCAACTATTAATCAAATTAGGACAACTACAATTTCTTTAAGCATTAGGATGATGACTAATGAAATATTTATTAAGAGATGAAAGAAATCTAAAGCACTGAAGATAAACCAATGAATCAAAACAATTTAAATGCCAATCCCATCAAGCAACTTGGACAAATCAATGAAGAGTATTCATGAATCCGTGGTGAAATCAAAATGAATTTATTGTTTAACAGTTGTTGAAGGATATCATTCATGTTGATCTTGGTAGTTATCTTTCATGTTATCAGGCATATATATTATATAAGACAAATAATATTCATGATGAAAAATGTGAGAGAAAAATTAATTGCCAGTCTCTTTGATCTCCTTTATGTGATAAGGAATATCAACTGACAGCTAGTAAACAAAAGAAAAATGTCATTCCCACTCTCACTATCATTTTTGTTATATAGTTTTTATTTATTAGGCTATATGATAGAACAAATGATGGGAGTGTGGCTAACAAAATATGAAATGTAAATAACATTTCTCAAACAAAATCAAATGGGCCTAAACAAATCCTGAAAACTATAACTTAGACATATGGCCAAATGGTGAAAGAGAAAAGAGGTAAGAAATTTTAGTTAACTTCTTGTATAAACAAGGATAATTCACTTTCTTCTTCCTTTAGTAGTTTTATCTTCTTCCTTAAAGCTTTAATGGACTGTTTTCCCTCTTTCCCTCTTTAATGGAATGTAATTCATCGGTAGGGAATCTTCCTGAAGCAATCACAAAACAGAGTTTGTGATTTACACTATGCCTAAATATCTTTATGGCTACCCAATCTGTATTTTCACATATATAACCAGGAATAAATCTTTTTTTTTTCTAAAGAGGATTATAGTGATTCTCTACTTATCATCCAATTAGGGATAAATCTTTTATAAACCATATGTCGTGATTAAACTCTTCATATAATTTGTCTTTTTCAACTGATCATGTGATCTCAACCATGCAAAACTGATGGTTTAGATAATTTTCACATATATTCACAGCACATAAGGCTTAGACCAATTAAAGTACAACCAAAATCTAATATTAATAACTACTTTAAAAATTTTAATTGGTCCCAAAATTAAGGATTATAAGTAATCTTATTTTAAAAAATTATAACTGCAACCAATAACTAGTTAAGTAAAAAAAAAAACTTAATTTACCTTCATCAGAAATATGCTTCTAATTCAACCACTCTTCTAGTGCTTTAGCTTTCATTTTCTTCTTCCTTCAGTTTTATCTTCTTCTTCTTTTCTTGAGGCTTTATTGGACTCTTTTCCCTTTTCCCTGTCTACATTTGGTCCTGCTTTTCAATCATTAGGAGGCAATCTTCGTGAAGTAATAGAAAAACCAAGTTTGTCGTTTATACTATGCCTAAACATCCATATGGTTACCCAATCTGTATTTTCTTGCAAATCAATAGGATAATTCTTGACAAAATCATTCTCTTTTTCAGTAAGAACATGGGCATTTTTCCAGCACTTGAACTTCATTGCATATTCTTTGCCATCCGAGATATACAGTCACAGATATCCCATCAAGAAGATTGTCTTCCAGTTTCAGCATTGGAATCAAGGCAAATTTCACATAATCTGCGCACAATTTTAGCCTATTTTTGCTATTGTGTCAATTGCTTCTCAAAAGGCTTGCTACATTTTCCAATTAATCCCTCTAGGCACTTGAGTTGTGCCCATTGAGGAGGATGATACCATCTGCTCCAATTCCAATTTCAGGCCATTTGAAGCCTTTACTGCAATTTTGCAAGGCATCATCTATATTGAGAGGTTCTGATGATTGGCCTTCATCATCATTATTTGTACAGGTTTTTTGCATGTTGTTACTAGCCCAATTGATTGTACACTTTTCTAAGATCTCCTCCTTCATGTTAAACAAATCTTTACCTATTTGACAATCTAAATTTTGAATCTTAAAGAGCTATGGCATAATGCTGCTTTACCATCTTCCTTTTGTGCTTCAAAGTCAATCTCATAAGGATAAGTGTTGATTGGCTTGCTCCTGAATTACTGCTTCTCTCCATGATTGCTTGGATGGTTATTTTTGGGAGTGCTTTAGAAAAAAAAAAAAGAAAGAAAAACACTAGTGGAAATCAATACTCGTTAACTACGACATTTCTTAATCCATAATATACATAATTATATATCTACCGGAAATCCTAAAAGAATAAACAAGAAAAACTACGAAATTCTGAATTGTATGGAGAAGAGGAACCATGAACCTTCAAATTGAGGGAGAAGAATGGAAGAGTAGGAAATAAATAGGCATGCCAATGAAACGAGGTTTGCTATATCAATGAAAGAAAGCTTGAATTAGCTAACGTTATAGCTCACATAATGCAGAAGTTTTGTAATATGTCTGGGCAGAAAGTTAATGTGGCTAAATCCAGTTTGTTTTGTTCCAAGAACATATCCAGGACAGTAAGGAAGCTTAGTGCCCAAACAGGGATGAGGATAACACACGATTTGGGTCGGTATTTGGGAATGCCACTACTCTATAATCGGGTGTCTAAAGAGATGTTTGCGGGCTTATTAGATAAAGTTCAGGGCAAACTTGCGAGCTGGAAGAAGAAGTGTTTGTCGTATGCAGCGAGAGTGACCTTGATCAAAACAGTGCTAAACTTACATGATGCAAACAATGGCAATCCCCACCTCCATGTTGGATGAGTTAGAAAAATGCATGAGGAACTTCCTTTGGAATGGAACAGAGGTTAGGAGAGGCATGCACCACATAGGCTGGGGAATTGTAACCCAACCTAGGGGCAAGAGGGGTTTAGGGGTACGAAGATTAACAGAGGTGAATAAATCCTTACTTGCAAAATTCAATTGGAGATATCAAGCACAAAAGGGAGCATTATGGACAGAAGTCCTTCGAAATAAATATAGTAGTGAGGAGGAATTCCAAAGGTTTGAGACGCTTCCCAAAAAAGGCGCGTCATAGGTTTGGAGAAGCCTAAGATTTGGAAATGAAGTGATCAGGAAAGGTATGAAATGGAGGTTGGGGAATGGCAAGCGTATTCGTTTCTGGAAAGATTATTGGGTGGGGAATTCATCCTTGGCGGATGATATGTTGAAAGAGCTACCGGAGGAAGTGATGGACAGGACGGTTAATCAGTATTGGGATGCCACAAGGGGCTGGAATTGGAACGAGTTCTCGGAATATTTACCGCAGCGGCGCTTATTAGAAATTAGAGCTTTATGTGTCATTCCTGAAGAGCAAAATGGTGATGTCATGTGCTGGGGATATGAGGCGAATGGAAGGTTCTCTACTCGATCAGCATATGAGGTGGCATGTTCAGATTCGCTTGGGGGGGGAAAGTATGGAGCGTGGTTGGGATAAAATTTGGCAACAGAAAGGACCCGGTAGATGGTAGTTTTTGTTATAGTTAATTTGACATGGAAGGTTGATCACCAATGCCGAAAAATACAAAAGACACCTGTATATCGCTGGCAAATGCCCTGTCTGCAAATGCGCGAGAGAATCGATATTGCATGCTCTGAGGGATTGCTCTAGAGTGCAAAGGATCTGGGAGCGTCTGGTTCACCCAAACAGATGGGCAGAGTTTATGATCATGGATTATAGGGAATGGTTGGACTGGAACCTGAGAATGGTTAAGGTGGGAGCCCATGACGATATATGCTGGCAATTCATTTTTCAAGAAATGGTGTACTCAGTTTGGAGGATGAGGAATGAGTTTAACATAATAAGAGAGGAGTCAAGGTTGCAGGTTTCGGCTAATCAGATTATGGCTCATGCGAGACAGACATAGACAACAATATTAAACGAAACGGATACACACAGGAAGGACTGACACTTCATTCACTGGGAGAAGCCACCGACGGGTTGGACCAAAGTAAATGTAGATGGGGTTTCAGCAGGCAATCCTGGAGTGGCTGGAGCTGGAGGGATTATGAGAAATGAGTTCAGCATATGGAAATGAGGGTTTGAGGTGCATTTGGGTGTAGCGTCGAATATAGTTGCGGAGCTATGGAGAATCATACATGGACTACAGTTGGCCTAGGAAACTGGACACAAGAGAGTGTGTGAGAACCCGTAAAATTTCTTATTTTCTAGGCTTTATTTATTTAATTGCACGCTTCTTATGCATTTTCTTTATTAGGAAAATTTTCTAGATAATGTTTATGAACAAATAGGGTTTTTAAATTATTTTTCTAGTATAATTTAGTTCATGAGATTTTTGGAGCATATGCCGAGCGTGGGACCCACTAGTGCAGTAAGTTCGGTAAAATTGGGCCAATTAGGTTAAGTTTTGTGTACTGGGATTAATTTGCTAGATGTTAAGAGATAATTAGAGGTTGCTTAGATGGTTAATGATGGAGAGACAAAAGGATAAGTGTTAAACTTACAAGGTGCCACATGTCGCGTTTCTATTCGAGGGTGGACTTTTGACCAAGATATTTGTTTCCTTCTTAAAGCTAATTTTGACTAAAAATTTCCCATTTCTTATGCTCTCTTGGCCGAACTTCTTGAAGACAAACAAGAGGAAAAACTTCCAATTTCTTCCTTCTATTCCTTGCTCAATCTCACAAACCAACCGTTAAAACCTTGATTTGCTCCATAAAAACCTTTCTCTTGGTAGGATTAAGGTGTGTGGTGAAGTGGTTTGAGAAGCAAAGGTGCTAAGTTGGGTCTTTTCTTGGGTTTGCAAGGTAAGTGACTAAGGAACCTCTCCTTTAATCTTGATAATGTTCAATTAGTGATTTGTAGTGGTTGAACAAGTGATTTTATGGATGATTTCATGACCTATGGTTGAGATTGATGGATTTTTCTTTTGTTCATGATTTCATATGATTAGTATTGTGTGGCCATGGATGATGGTCTAGTATGGGTTAGAATGAAGCTTTGGTATGATAATTGTAATGATTAGTGGAAAATTTCTGGTTTGAAGCAAAAATTTCCAGATTAGGGTTTTCATTTTTCCCCAATTCTGCCCGGTACTGTTCCATATAGTTAGAGGCCGAATTGGCCTTAGCACAAAACATGAAAGTTGTAGAGAATGATGTTTTCTAGTTTCATGTAAATTTTCAGCCCAATCTGAGCTCGGTAACCTGAGATAAGACGGAAATACTCAGACTGGTCTAGGTAGGAGTTCAGCGAATAGGGTTGTCTTTTCACCCAACCTGACCGTGACTTTTCACCATGATCCTTACTGAATTAGATTTTGGCCAAAACATGAAAGTTGTAGCCAATAGTATAAACTAGTTGCCTACAAAATTTTAGATTGATCCGACCACTGTAGCATGTTAAATGACTGAAATATCCTTGACTGTCCATGAAACCTGTTACGCGCCCAGAATTCTGTTTTCGTGTAGTTTTCCATTTTTTATCATGAAAATACATGATTTGGCCTTGGAGGTCTTCATAATAAATGTAGGGTTGTGTTTTAGTTTCGAAACACCATAAGATACACTTCAATCGGATTTCGTTAGCCTGAGTTATTGCTGTTTAACAATTGTGCGGTTAGCCAACCTGTTTGTGAGATTCTGGTTTCGTATATTTCAATTTTGACCTAGATACATTGCAAACTGGACTGAGTGGACTTCTTCAACCTTGCAGCCCCTTGTCTTAGCTTCAAAATGGTATAAGTTTCACCTCAATCCGATAAGCGTAGCCTCGGATGTACCCATTCCGCAAAAATCCATCAAAACTGTCTTTTGTAAACTTCGTTTCCGCACTTGTTGTTAGCCTAAATTTTGTCCTTGTATTGTCTTGAGCATATTGAGTGGCTGTTTATGTTATGTGTAATGTTGGGATTGATTGAGGAAAATAATGAAGCCATAAATGGCTGAAAATAGAAAAATACAAAGGGCGTGCTACCCAAATTTTCGCTCGATGACTAAATTTCTATTTGAACTTGTATATTTTTCGTTTGGCAAATACTATGACCGTTTTCCATCTTAGAACATGCTACCTTTTCCATTTGAACCTTCAAATATTTATTTACTACTTCATACCAATAAAGGTTACCTAAGGGTTTTCTCGTCAGAAGACATTAGGTCCATAATACTGCTGAATGTATATTGATTTTAAATCACATAAATGATTCCGGAAAATAATATTTCTGAGCCTATCTAGTTGGATTCCGACTTGACTTTGATTCAAGTGTTTTCTAGTGGAACTGTTATAACCCTTTGAGTTTGGTTTCACGGTTGGTTTATGAACCCTAGTTATTGCCGTCCACGGATCCAAATGCCTTCTTTACACTTTAAAAGTCATTTTTTTACGTTTACTCGCGAGTAGTTGGGTAATTCTTGATTTCATCTAAATCATGCTAGATGGATTGTAATGCGTTCTTTGTTTAATTTTAGGTTTCATTGGTAATTGAGAAGTGGACGTTATTTTGCATGTATAGGTGAGTGTTCCTTGTTTGTTATGTTTCATGATTATATGGCTTGTATGAATGATTGATAACATGTTAAATGCTTTCAATGATTGTCAAAATGAGTTTTCGAGGCGAGGGTGTACTTTATCGCACTCAGCCTAAATGGTTGTGAAATTTTAATGATTGAACGATTGAAATGTTAGTTGTGCATGAATGTAAGCCTTTTTGGCTGAATTAGCCACTGCCCCTTGCTACCGGTCATCTTGAGTCAGAAGCGGACTCGGTCGGGCGATTAGGGACCTGGGTGAACGTTTTGGTATACTCGAGTATTACCTTGTAGGTTGGTGGAGGTTGATGGAGCCTGAACAATGTCCGGGATGGGGTGAACGAATGAATGAACGCATGAATGAACGAGGGGTTTTACTTATACAAAATGCATTTTCAAATGATTGAAGGTATAAGGGAATGAAAGGAGAATGAATGAATGAAAGAACGAAAGCATGGCTCCCTGTGAGCCCGTATCCTTTTAATGAATGTGTTTATCGCTTTATTTTATACTTGTATCTTGAATTTCTGGGTATATGTAATGAATGCATTGAACTTCTTGTTTGCCTATGTGATCGGAACCTCACTGAGCTTTTATCTCACCCCTTTAGTTTTGTTTTC
>NC_040038.1:15887167-15949705 GCF_003713205.1 Coffea eugenioides | reverse complement strand
AAAAAAAAAAAAAAAGTCAAAATGGGGTTCCGGATTTTAAATCCAAAACTGGGGCAAATTTTGGGAAGGAATGCGATCTTAAGTGCGTTGTCCTTGAAAATTTTAGCTATCGTTGTCAAGCCACATTACAAGCTCATAAAGTCCATTGCTGACTTATCTTTCATGACAATTTGAAGTGAAAATATTGTGTCTAAGAAATCTACCAATCACTCATGATCATAAGGCCATAACCTGTTTTCATATGTTTAACTACCGTTTCTACCCATATATTACAAGCCTATACAGTTTATATGTTGACTGAGTTTTCTCAAAAATAAGAGTGATAAGCTATTTGCTTTCACCAAGATGTGATATTGAATGTGTTGGATACAATTTGGGCAAAAAAAAAAAAAAAGACAAATCCTGACATACCATTCCCCTGAGTCACCTCAAAATCATGAATAATACCCATTTGGTTGGTTCTAAAAGATGAACTAACAAGAAAGGGACCCCTTTTCCCTCAACACCGATCCCAAAATGAGGAAGAGATCTTTTGCAATTTGGTCCTATTTTGAGGGATTTAGCATGGAATCTTCTATATGAGTTTGGATATGACATTTAATTTATTCATTTGAAAAATATAGTTTCTATTCACATTGCATGTTAGTTTTCTAAATTTTGAAAAAAAAAAAAACAGTTTTCTGGTTTTGTCTGGTTAAGTGGAGAACCATTCGATAAAATTCTATAATAGGCCCAAATTGGGGCAAATTCTTTGTAATATATTTGTGAGACTTCACTAAATAAGTTCCAACTGAGGCAAAATTTTATAATACATTTGTAGGATATGTCCAAAGTCAAGTATATATTTTTCAAATCTTGATAAGTCAACACTTTGCATGAATCTTAATTGTTATATCATTGCTCAAAAAAAAAAAAAGAGAAAAAAAAAAACAAGAAGAGCAAAAAGAATTTTGAAAATTCAATTGTTTCGAAAAATTCCCCCTTTGTGCAGGTATCTATGGTTAAGATCGAGGAAAGGACGCAAGTGAAAGTTTTGCAAATTTGGAGAGCAATCATGAATAAAAGGGGGCGGTAATACTACCTTGCAAAGTGGAGGATCGGCTATTTTTGCAAAAAAAGTACATACTTCGGCAGCAAACTTGAAAGAAAAAAAGAGAAAAGAAAAATAGAAAAAGCAAAGAAAAGGGGAATAAAAAAAAAGAAAAAAAATGAAAAAAAAAAGAAAAGAAAAAGGAAAAAAAATGGAAAAAAGAAAAGGGGAATGAAAAAAAAAGAGAGAAGAGAATAATAAAAATGACAAAAAATGAAAAAAAAGGGAAAAAGAGAGAAAAGAAAAAGGGATTGAAAAAAAAAAAGAGAAAAAGAAAAAGAGAGTTTTTCCTTCGATTTTGCAAATTTTGCAATTGAACTCTGGGAGCATTTCATTGGAGATTACATTGCCAAGTTGGGGCAACATCTTATGCTTCGAAATGAAAGTGGTAATACATGCCAAAACGAGATCCCGTCCTTGCACATTTTGACCAAGGCTCGGCAGAAGAAATCAAATGGATTAAGGAGCACACTGAGTTGCTGTCTCTTATTGATGAAAAAGCGGTTGAATGTTTGTCATGGACAATGCTATCATCAAAGGATGGTTCGTTGGCTATGACAAGAAAGATAAATCTCGCTTATTTGAAATGAGAGATAAGGTTTTGAAGTAAATTCTTCCGATTCAAGAGGAGGTTAAAGAAAAGTTTGCTCCAACTTGGCAAGGGCCATTTATTGTTCGAAGAGTACTATTCGGAGGAACGCCCATTCTCACAGAACTGGATGGACAGGTCTTTCCTCTGCCAATCAATTCAGACATGTGTAATAAATTCTTTATCTGATTATGTGATTTTTCTTTTTGAAATATCATCTATGGCGGATTAAAGGCGAGCCTTCTTCTTTTCTCTTTGAACATCTTACTCCTAGTTTTCCCCATTGAACCTCCAGAATAATTTAACCCTTCATTTGATAGCCCTCCTAAAGATTGCAAACCCCATCCTGGGGTAAATTTTCATCTCCTATTTGTCATGAAAAAGAAGAAAAAAAAAGAAGTGAAAGAAAAAGGAAAAAGCTTCAAAAGCCAAACTGGGGCAATTTTTTCAGTTTTAATACCCTCATACTGGGGCAAATATTGACAGGACGTGATCTTAGGGTTTTTGAAACCTCTTTGAAGATTTTGCTTTCAAACCTTAACATTTCTTCTACACTCCACCAGACCCCATCATAAAAATCATAAAATTCCGATCTCCGCCTTAGTGGTATTTTCAATAAAAATCACTTAATCAAATGGCAAATGATGTTAATACACCTTCACTATTTTTGCATGGGAAGGTTTGTCGCACTGACGCCATCATTTCTTAAAACACGTTTCTGAGTTGATAAAGGTTGTCGACAAGATTTGTTCATTAGGTGAAAGCCCGAAAAGGCGTCGTCTAAAAGGAAAAAAAATGGAACAATAGAAAATGAAAGCTAAAGAAAAAGAAAAAGAGAGATGACCTTAGTGAAAATTCGAAGGGTTAAGGTCATCAAGATGGACGACGTCCGAAGGGATCAAATGCGACATCTTTCTTTTCCAAGAGCCATTCATTCAAATCTGGTCAATAGAAATAGATGTTTTGTGATGCACGGTGGAGTATGGCTGACTGATGCTAGAAAATTGAGAAGATTCAAAACAAGTTACAGCACAACTCTTGAGAAGCAGTTTTGACATCGAAAAATCATTCTTGCATGGTTCTCAAGCCCGAAGGGACCACAGGGATCACATGGTGGTGGTGTTATGTGATCACTCTTTCTGCCTTCTCGAAAACATGAAAATGTGACATTTGTTAAACATGATTTACACTGGGCAAATATCAAAAGGAGTGAGTTCCAATTTTGGTAATGCATTCTAGATCGGCTTTGTGAAAGGAAAAAAAAAAAGTCTTTTAAAATCGAGAGGATAGTGACATATGTATGTACCTCTCAAATCCCCCAAAGGGACAATTGTCAATGGTATTCTTCAAGTTTCAAAGTTCATCACTTTTGAAAAAAAAAAAAAAAAAAAAAAAAAGAAGAAGAAGAAAAAAGGGGCCCCCACACTGGGGCAAATTTTGAAAAATTGCAATTACAAAAGTTATTTCAAGACCGTCCTTATTTCGTTGGGCATGGGTTTTATCCCTCCAACCTCGGCAGGCTCGGGTTTTATCCCACTGACCATTTTTATTTTCGTTGGGCATGGGTTTTATCCCTCCAACCTCGGCAGGCTCGGGTTTTATCCCACTGACCGTTTTTTTATTGTCGTTGAGCATGGGTTGTATCCCTCCAACCTCGGCAGGTTCGGGTTTTATCCCACTGACCGTCCTTATTTCGTTGGGCATGGGTTTTATCCCTCCAACCTCGGCAGGCTCGGGTCTTATCCCACTGACCGTTTTTATTTCGTTGGGCATGGGTTTTATCCCTCCAACCTCGGCAGGCTCGGGTTTTATCCCACTGACCATTTTTATTTTCGTTGGGCATGGGTTTTATCCCTCCAATCTCGCAGGCTCGGGTTTTATCCCACTGACCGTGACCGTTTTTATTGACCGTTTTTATTTTCGTTGGGCATGGGTTTTATCCCTCCAACCTCGGCAGGCTCGGGTTTTATCCCACTGACCGTTTTTATTTTCGTTGGGCATGGGTTTTATCCCTCCAACCTCGGCAGGCTCGGGTTTTATCCCACTGACCGTTTTTATTTTCGTTGGGCATGGGTTTTATCCCTCCAACCTCGGCAGGCTCGGGTTTTATCCCACTGACCGTTTTTATTTCGTTGGGCATGGGTTTTATCCCTCCAACCTCGGCAGGCTCGGGTTTTATCCCACTGACCGTTTTTTATTTTCGTTGGGCATGGGTTTTATCCCTCCAACCTCGGCAGGCTCGGGTTTTATCCCACTGACCGTTTTTATTTCGTTGGATTGTCGGGTTTTATCCCACTGGGGCAGGCTCGGGTTTTATCCCACTGACCGTTTTTATTTCGTTGGGCATGGGTTTTATCCCTCCAACCTCGGCAGGCTCGGGTTTTATCCCACTGACCGTTTTTATTTCGTTGGGCATGGGTTTTATCCCTCCAACCTCGGCAGGCTCGGGTTTTATCCCACTGACCGTTTTTATTTCGTTGGGCATGGGTTTTATCCCTCCAACCTCGGCAGGCTCGGGTTTTATCCCACTGACCGTTTTTATTTCGTTGGGCATGGGTTTTATCCCTCCAACCTCGGCAGGCTCGGGTTTTATCCCACTGACCGTCCTTATTTTCGTTGGGCATGGGTTTTATCCCTCCAATCTCGGCAGGCTCGGGTTTTATCCCACTGACCGTTTTTATTTCGTTGGGCATGGGTTTTATCCCTCCAACCTCGGCAGGCTCGGGTTTTATCCCACTGACCGTCCTTATTTTCATTGGGCATGGATTTTATCCCTCCAACTTCGGCAGGCTCGGGTTTTATCCTACTGACCGTTTTATTTTATTTGGCTCGGATTTTATCCCACCCATTTGTTATTTCTTGACAATCAAATTGAATAATTGTGTTTTCTCATTTCTTTTGTGTTTCATGTTTAGAAGTTCTGAGAGCTCAGACATTTTCGACTTTGCAAAGACCACAGTTGGTCCATGCACTTGTTTCATTGTGGTTCACTTGCATTTGAACTACGTTTGACCTGATTCCCGTGGCGGGATACGTAGGCAACTCTACTTGGGTTCGGTCACATTTTCTGCAATGTTATTGCATCATTTTGTCCAATAATTTCAGCTAAGTGTTGGCTTGTTTATTTTAGCTCAGGTGCAGTTAAAAGAGACAGGTAAGCAATTTGGTGTCTACGTCTTTGTCTTGAGTTTCTTTGAAACTCTAGACAAAAAGGGGCAAGCTGTAGACACCAAATTTTTGTCAATTTTTAATATTTTCTCAAGATTTTTCTATTTAATGAATTATTTATTTTCTAGCATTTTAATGTGTAATTTTCTCATTTTTACAGGTTTATTTTAGGAAAAAAAAAACAACAAAACAACAAAAATAAAAAAAATCAAAAAATCATTTTGATCATTTTGTTTCACCAAATTAACTATTAACCCATTTCACACTCAATGGCCATGGACTTGTCTTTTCATTAGTGGAGAAATCATCATTTTGGCAAAATTGAGGACAAGCTCCGCTTTCTCTCCCAATAGACATCTCTCGGCTCTCTCCAGCACAAAACAAGGAAGAAAGGAAAAAATTTTCCCTCCCTCTCTCTAGGCTCATCAGACAAGAAACAAAAAGAGACAAGAAAAAAAATCTTCCCCAACTCCTCTCGGTTCCATCTCAACCTCACACACACCTACATTGAGGTAATTTTTAGTTTTGTCTAGCACATTAAATCAATGCTTCATTGTTTAGTTTTCTTTCGTTTATGCTTGCTACTTTGCATTGTTGTTGTGGTATTGCTGAAATTTGGGAAATAGCATGAACCAGATAAAGGAAAAGGAAATGTTTCTTGTGAATGCATGTTAATTGTTTGAAAAAATGCCAAAAAGAATTTTAGGGGCTGTTTTGCTTTATTTTGTCCATTTTATGTTGTTTTCTTGTCAAAATAAAATCATATTTGTATTGTAGGAGATGCAAGAGTGTTGTGGCATAATTTTTATGATTTTTGGTGAAGGGTATGTTGTTTTGAAAAATCAAAACTGGACTGATTTCTTGTCATTTTGGCCACTTTCGAGTCCTTTTTTGTTAAAACTAAGCCCAAAATTGGAATCTACGCGAAAAATCGAGTTGGGGTGTATATTTTGATAATTTTTTTGTGACCGGAAAAAAAGTTCGCCGGCGACCGACGGCAGTCCGCGGTGGCGGCGGCGGCGGCGGCTGACATGGCCGCCAGCTGAAGCTTCTTCGGCTGGTCGAAGAAGACAGAAACGGATGGGGAAGAGAAGGGAAAAGAAAGAAAAGAAAATAAGAAAAGGGGGGCTTGGGCTAGTGTTTTATTTTTTAGGTGGGCTTGTGGTTATTTTGGTTGGGTTTGGATAATGGACCTTTGTTTTTTTTTTGGGGTTTCGGATGGGCTAGAAGGTTAGACCCATGCTTTAATTTTGGTTGGGTTTGAGTGATAGAAGACGGGCTGGCCTGTGTGTTTTGGCTTGGACTTTCGGCTGGACTTAGGTAGTTTTCGGCCCAAAGAAATAAATAATGGCCCAGTGGCCTGTTTTCTTAAGAAGATCTGATTACGATTTGCACTTTAGTCCCTGATCTTTGGAGTAATTTCACTTCGGCCCAGAACATTTTAAATTTGTTTCACTAAGGTCCTTGAATTAATTGCATTCTGGTCCCTGAATTTTATCTTTCATTTAATTTTGACCCCTGAACTTTGAAAAATATAACTTTTGTCCCCCAAAAGTTTTCAATTTTTGCAATTCAGCCCTTGACAAATTTTGGCTCTCTTTATTATGATTGTTTCTTTTCTTCAATAACTAATTATGTTACTTTTGGACATATACTTAACTTGTAATTTTTAGATGTTCTTAAATTTCTTTACGTTTGACATATTAGTGTGAATTTAGTATTTTTGTTATTATTATTTTTCAATTAAATTGGTGTCGTGATTCTTTTGTTCATTTTGAGTATAAATAGGGCAATTTGACTCCGTTTAGTCACCACTTCAAAAGGGAGGTACCTCATTATTATTATTTCAATGTCAATTACGTGCTCTTATGTGCTCTTACGTGCTCCTATATGTTTATATATTTTTATATGCTTTGTTTATTTGATTTGAATGTTCATTTAAATTTTCTTATACTTGTTTAGTTAATTTTATAATTATTTGAGAGGCATTTAAATACCTCAAAAATGTAATAGATAGGATAATTAGATTTGTTTTATTTTATTTCCCCTTTTAGATTGTAGTTAGGCGCTCCCCGATGTAATAGATAGATTGTGTGTTTATGTGGCTTATGTGTTATGTGTTTTATCCGCTTTTCTTAGGATTTTGGTATCTAGATATTATGTTTACGTGTTATGTGCTACGTGCTCTTATGTGTTTATTTGTTTTAATTTATATTTTATTTGCTTCACTATGAATTGTTAATGCATGACGTCACCACACTAGTCCAACGCTAGGTGTGGTTTCTCCCTCCGCTTACTTGCTAGTCCAACGCTAGTAAGGATTTTTTAGAAATGGATTAGTTCAACGCTAGACCCTTTAGGTCATCTTGCGCTAGATTCATCTTTGTATGCTATTCACTACATTTTCATGCATATTTTCATTTTTAGGATCTTTTCTCATTTGCATGATATTTCCTATTATATTATCCCCTACCCGCTATAGGTGCTAATCATGTCATTTAGAATTGCATCTCATTTAAGCTAGTTCATTTGCTTGTTCATGTTAGGATAATTATTTTTCAAACATGGGAAATGGGTGATTATAACTTTTTAGTTTAATTACCCTATTAATCCATGTATAAGAAAATTATGTCACGAGTTTTGCCTCCCGTACCCTTTATGTTGCATTCTCCTTTTCTTTGATCACTTATATATATGTATATAATTTAATTTCTTTTCTTTACTTTAAATTCATCATTTGCATACTCGTGACACCTTCAAGGAGTTATTTTGGCCTTCGCAACTAATGCAATTGGTTCAATCAAACCCTTGAATGAACATTTTGTCCCTTTCGATGTTTTTTTTAAATTTAGATTTGCATCCATGTAGGAAACATCCAAATATGATAAAATTAAGGGTTAGATTAGGAAAATTTTGACTAAACCTCGCAACTAGCTTAGACTAGGTTGAAAGGGTGCCTTAGGTTTAAGTCAATTAAACATTTGCCTTCCCTTTCTTCAACCGTGACTCCCGAACCTATTTTTTCTTGTTTTCAAAGACCTGGAGTTGTCAAAAAGGGTTTTATTTATTTTACTTTATTTTTTGGGTGACTTGGTACACCAAAACTCCATACCAAGTGGCGACTCCTATTTTTACTAAAAACCCTTTTAGACTAAATTTTGGACCCAAATTGTTGCATTTTTTAAAGTCCCATTCTAGGTCCTTTTTCATTTATTATTAATAAATCACATCTTTCTTTATAAACTCTTTCTTTTTCCATCGCGAAAAATGGGGCGCGACAACATCTGACCCCACAAAAATGTCATATTATTGCTCTTCCCAGAATGTTGCTAAAAAAATATGTACAATCAAGAAATTCATATTAGTTATTATCCCTAAAGGCAAACAAAATTGAAAGAAAAAGACATATGTGCCTTGTTGAATAACAAAAACCATTTATTATAATTCTTTTGAAACTTGACATCAAAACCAATAAAAAAATTTAAAATATAAATTTCTTGCTTTTAGAAGGTAAGTTTTACTAGACTAGCGATTTTGCTTTTACAACCACTTTAGAGGTGAATTGGCTTCTATAGTAGTTGAAGAGGAAGTTGATGAGGTAAAGTTGAGTGCGTTCCTTCCTATGTTGGAGGCGATCAAGAAGTCTAGTCTATTGTGTTGGAGATGATCAAAGAGTCTACACCTTGATTATTTTTCCTTATTTTGGTATCAATTGGAACAAAAGAAATGGAATTTTATCATACGTACAATGTCAAAAGTTACTAAATTATTAAAGTGGAACCAATCTACTTTTGTATTAGTGGTTTATCACCATGTAAGCTTGATTTGAACCTCAATCAATCAGTTTTTCCTTGAAACATTATATGTTACTAAAAACTCATGTAATGGATTGTATTAGGGTGCATAGATTTAGGTACAAATGCCATACTTGCCCACTGTGTCATCATTTGTGATTTTATTGGTGTGGCTTTGACTTTCTTGTTTAAATCTACTAGGGTTTTAGGTAATTTCGTATTTGACTGTTTAGTAAAAAGATTGCCTCTTCTATTAACTTAGTTGTTCAAATTTTATGGAAGCCTTTTGTATATCTGGACGAATACTGGGAGGTGTTTTTCAAGTAGACATATATTGGAAACAAGAAGAAACTGAGAGAGAGAGAGAGAGAGAGAGAGAGAGAGAGAGAGAGAGAGACATTCCAATCTAAGTCAGAGCTAGCCAGAATTAGAAGCAATTAAGACCAAAAGTTGCAAGGTTAAGATTTTGTATACTACTGCCATTTTCAAAAATCTTTCGCCACCAACTTCACCACCGGTAATGAGATGATCAGAGTATTGGCCAACCAACTTTGGGATTTCGCTACTTATATTTCTTCACGTATTTGTAGCCTTCTAGCCTCCATATAAATATAAGATATTAAGGAACAAAGATGATGAGTAGAAGGTCTTAGAATAGATAATTGTCACTAACTTTCCTAGCCTTATAAACCTAATCAGAAGAAACCTAGAGGAAGAGGATAAAAAGCTCTTCCCCTATTTTAGAATAAGAGTTTCTTTACCCTTTTTTCCATTTATTTTATTAAATGCATGTTTATTTCAATGTTGTTATAAAGCTTTCTTTTGATTTTTCTATGTCTGGCTAAGTTATTTGTACTTAGGGTCAGGATAGAACCATTTGTACCCTAATACATGGTATAATTCTTGTTGGTCAATGTTATGTTTTGTTCAAATTATTCATACTTTTGTATTTTCATGTTTATAGTGAATCTACCATTCAATACTAGTTGATTAAAGCATTTAACTTAGATTGTAGACTCATGAAACTAAAGGCACACTTTTGCAATTAAAACAAGTAATTTTAAAGAACCTAATTAATCTATATATAGTTTATTTCTAAGAAAATATATGAACTTGATATGGTATGGCGAGTGCACTAGTGAAAGCAGGTACCATATACTGTAGGAAATTATACCATGGATTAACATAAGTGAAAAAAATCAATCAATTGAAAGTTTTCATTAACTAGGACAAGTGACAAAATACAAAGTCCTAGTAGTTTTTTATTGCTGGTGAATATTGGAATTTGTCGATTTGTTGGTGTTTTGTAATTGATAAATTTATCTTCGTTGTATTTAAGTTTATTTAAGGCTCTTGCACCATTTGGTTATTGAAATAATAGAGTAGTTTGACACATTTTATTACTTGGTTGTTCTTTCCCTATGAGATTCCCATTCAATCCTTGCTATATTTATATATACTCATTGCACTTGTAAGATGAAAAGGTGGAGTTTAAATATAATTCACTATCACCCACATAGTTATTGGAGATTTTGTTAGAAAAAGTTGTTACTTAAGCATTCAAGTGATAAATAATATCCTCGATTCCATGTTTTGTAATGATAATAAATCAAGCCGAAAAGGGATCTATTAAGTTCAAATTATTGTATATTGACTTGAACTGAAATTAACAACATACTGCGTTGATTGAACTAAACTTATTTTTTTTTTCAAAATTTGCTTCAAACTCAATTTTCTAGAAACCTATTTTCATATTTACACTTTTGTGAAAAAAATTCAGTAGTTTCGATGACTTTCCATTTACATTTATCTATTGCATGAATTGTAGCATGTTGCTGTATTGAAATAGATGTTAGTTAAAGAGTGAATGGCCCAAAAGATCACTAAACTATTAAAAATGGCACCTTCTGGTCACCAAACTTTTTTTGTGGCCGAAAAGGTCACTAAACTCGCAAAAACTCTCCAGCGGAGTCATTTTACCGAATTTCAACGGTTTCTCACCCGGTGACAAAAGCACTTGGGTTGAACGAATATTCTAATATGGGCAAAAATGTCCAAAAGGCTATTGGAACAATAGATTGTTTAATTCCCAAAGTTGACCAACCTCCAACCTAATGAGATTTACTTCATCTTCCTCGGCGGTAAAAAGGGTGATTGTGACTGCCTGTAAACCAAATGAAAATAGAAAATAACCCACCCAAAAACAGTAGTAAACTCCTCCGCAAACACCTTCACAGACACAGACAAGCAAAAACAGCTGATTCGGAGTTGGGATTCATCCAGTTTTCAAATGGGTAGTCAATTTAGCAAAACCAAGGGACCGAGCACGCTCACCCCACCGCAACGAGAAGGCAGCAACTCCAGTCACAGCAACCATAGTAGTAGTAATGGGGAAAAAGCTAACGATGTTGCCTCCGGATCTGAGCTCCTACGAAGCCGCCTGCCAAGCCGATCCACAGCTCCGATCTTTGGATGCCACTCTCAAGGAATGCACCAGCCGAGCCATCAATTCTATAGCGGTAGGCCTCGACTTCAGGGCCCTTTCCCTGCTTCTTAAGGGCCATCAATTCTATTTTGGGGCTGGATTCCTCCTTTGTGGAGTCTCTTAAGCAGACGAGTGTTCCAATGGTTCTTTATTTCATTGTCAGTTCAACCAGGCAATCTTGCAGCTATGAGTGACCAACGATTGCCTAGCAGGGATTGGAGTCGAATAATGAGGTCCTCCTCAGCTGCTGTGATGTTTCCTCTCTTGATGCCCGGCCGAAGATAATTCATCCATCTTAATCTACAACTCTTGCCACATCTGAGCAGTCACCGAATTTCTAGATCTAAGGCACGTCTTTTGAGGGAAAAACAGGTTTACCATATTTTGTTGGACATTTTTGCCCCTTTACTATATTCCTCCACTCCACATTGCCCATGCCACCGGATGAGGAACCGTTGAAATTCGGTAAAATGACTCCGCTGGAGAGTTTTTGCGAGTTTAGTGACCTTTTCGGCCACAAAAAAAGTTTGGTGACCAGAAGGTGCCATTTTTAATAGTTTAGTGACCTTTTGGGCCATTCACTCTTAGTTAAAATATGTGGAAACTATATTTTTGTATGTTAGTGTTAAGAAATATAAAAAGTTCTATTTGTAAATATGTGATTCTATATTATTGTCATCTGCAAACCTTTATGATAGTATATTTGCACGGAGAAGAGTTCCAAATCTGTCAAAAGCTTTTGGAGAGTTAAAACTTCTATATGGTCAAAGAATTTATTTAGACTTCATGCTTTATTTTCTTTCTTTTCTCATACTTGTTTAGCAATTACAAAATATGTGATAAAAAAATAAGGTAAGAAGTTGATGGCCAATAAAAAGAATGTAAAAGAAAAAAGAGCTAAACGTATAATACATAAAAACCAAAGTGTTTTTTTTAATCTCTCATTCATATTTTTTTTATGAAAAAAACAAGTATTCAAAAATAAAAATACAATAAAATAAAGAGCAGTATGGCATCAAACTAATAGTAGAACAAAAAATGTGCAGTGTTATACTATATATTTCATGAATTATAACTAGGAAATCAATACAGGACTAACTTCCAATATTTCAAGGAGTACATATCATTCAAATTCATTTCAACATGATAAAATTTCGATAACTGAAACTTATAAAGATCGAGCTGTAAACTTCATAATTTTGCTTATCAAAACTTATCTATGAGTCCACCAACTGAATAGTTGGCAATCTTCTACTAATAATCGCCACTTTGTCTAATTAAGTCTTCTTCTATTATGAAAGAAGTAGGGAACTAAAACGAAAAAAAGAAAAAGGAGTCAAGGATAAAGTATTTGCCTTTATTCTTTTTCAAACCGTTAATTCAGAACCTCTATCAACAACAACATTAAATCCTTTGTAAATGATTTCTTTGAGAGTCTTCCTTATAACATTCTATTTTTTCTAACATATGTCTGCGATTAATGTCCTGCTATGACTTAACTTTTGTTAGGTTTTCAGATGAAAGTTTTCTTTTCTCTAAAGTTTCTAGTGAGAGTTTTCTTTAATATATGATTTTCTTTATTAAATCTCTTCTTCAGATTTTTTTGTTAGATTTATAATTTTTAATATAATCTTTATTGTATAACTCAATGCAAGAATTTTTCCCATTTTGCTAAAACTTTGATGAATTAGAGAATAAATGGAAAGGAGGTTTACAACTCACATTTTTTTCCCCATAATTTACAAATTATACAAACTTCGTAACAAACTTATTACTTTATCCCTTTTTTATCAAAAAAAAAAAAAAAAAAAACCACGAGAAAAAAACCAAAACGAAATGGGAGCAAAACGATGTCGTATCCGGCGACTCTTCTTCCCTCAGTTTGGTGGAGCTTAATAGAGGGAACTCTGCTAAACATTTCTCCCTCTCTCTTTCCTCCTTTCCTCCAAATTGAAAATCTGCAAAATTTTCACACACTATCCCACTCACAAATTCACCTACTGACCAAATTTCAAAGAATCATGGTGGACCACAAAAGAAAACGCGGCCGGAAGCCCAAAATCCCCGTTTCGGAAACGCTAGAACTAGACCAGAACCACACCCCAACAATTCCGGGCTCAGTCCCGGGCCCGAGCTCAAGCCCGACCGCTAACTCCGACGACGTCGTTTTCTCCGTCAGCAACGTCGAGCTCATCGACCCGCACCACCACCACCACCACCACAACCATTCTCAGTCGTCCAATCACGAGCGTCGCCGCCGTGGTCGCCCACCCAAGAAGACGAAATTGCCCTCGTCGGAACCCTCCAAAGCCATAAGAGCCGCCTCCCCTACTCGCCTTCTCCTAGACAAAGCTAACAACGGCCCCACCGCTTCCCTCATTTCCTCCTCCATGGTGGCGGCGGGGGAGAGTGTTGCTGCGGGGGCGAGGGTGGTCCCGGCGATGGATGCTGTGGTGAAAGTGTTTTGTGTTCACACGGAGCCGAATTTTTCGCTCCCGTGGCAGCGGAAGAGGCAGTATAGTTCGAGTAGTAGTGGGTTTGTGATCAGTGGGAGGAGGATTTTGACGAATGCGCATTCGGTCGAGCATTATACGCAGGTGAAATTGAAGAAGAGAGGATCGGATACTAAGTATGTCGCCACTGTTCTTGCCATTGGAACTGAATGTGATATTGGTAAGAGGCTGAAAGCTTGTGTTTTGCTTTGTTTTTTGGTGTTCTTGTGGTAATTGTTGTAGTTTATCTGAATGATTCTGCCGTTTTTTATACTTGACAAACAAAAAGACTGATGCTTGGATTTGTTTGGGGAAAAAATTGATGCTTGGATTGTTTTATTTGGAAAAGGTTGCTATTGTTTTTTGGGAAAAGATTAATGTTATTTTTTTATTTGTTGTTTTTTTTTGGGGGGGGGGGGGGGGGGGGGGAGAGTGGATTGTGGTAATCCTAATGTAGATTCTGGGGTTGGTGATGCATAAGTTTGTTGCTTGTAAATCTTGTCCTGTTGGATGCAGAAAGCATGAGGTTCAAGTTACTAGGGATTTTCAGTGGAAGAGGGAGGGAAAAAAAAAGAGATAATCTTGAGGATTATACTTTGTCCACCATACAAGGGGGAGCAATAAAAGATAACGAATGCAGCTATTGGATGATTGCTCGTTCTTGGTGGATGCATGTAGGATCGATTGTTAATTGCCTTGCTGCTTTCTTCAGATACTTCTGGTTGTAAATCATTAAAAGGTTAATAAGAATGTTGATTAGATCTATTGGATATCGTCTCCTATATTTGTTCCCCATATTTTGTTGTTCATTTTGGTTTCTTTGATGCTGTAGCTATGCTTACAGTGGAGGATGATGAATTCTGGGAAGGGGTATCCCCTGTAGAATTTGGAGATTTGCCTGCACTTCAAGATGCAGTGACAGTTGTTGGGTACCCAATTGGGGGAGACACGATTTCTGTGACAAGTGGTGTTGTTTCACGTATAGAAATTCTGTCTTACGTACATGGATCTACTGAACTTCTGGGGTTACAGGTACTTTGTTTTTCATTTGACTGTTATGCTTAAGTTTATGCTTGCTGACTGATTGCTGAAATTGGTTTCTTGCATTTATGGTGATTTTTGCAGATAGATGCTGCCATAAACTCTGGAAATTCTGGCGGTCCTGCCTTCAATGAAAAGGGCAATTGCGTGGGTATTGCATTTCAATCCCTTAAACACGAGGATGTGGAGAATATTGGTTATGTCATACCAACTCCTGTCATCTTGCACTTCATTAAAGACTATGAGAAGAATGGAGCATATACTGGTATGGGCTCAAGTGCTGTAGGACTTCTTGGTGTTCTATTGTATCGCTTCCTCTGCTTTTTCTGCCATCTCTTTGTCAATGTTCCTCTATCACCCTGTACATGTGTAATCTGTAAAGTTCAATTTGGCCTCTTTGTGTCCAGTTGTCAATTTTCTTGTAGCTTGAGTTTTTTTTATTAAATGAAAGTACAAATTACTTTGTAGAAATAAGTTTGAGACAACATCATTACCTTATTGCATTCGCTTTAAATGCCAAGTCAAAGGTATAGTACCTTTAATGGACTTGGAAAATCTTCTTGTAACTAAATGCAAGACTCAGCTATTAAGTCAGATCAAACAAAGTAGTAACAGAAGTGATTCAAATAATATATGGCCGACTTATAGTTGTCAATCTCTGAAACTATGTGCTTGTGATGATGAGAAAAATTTATGTGCTTGTGAACCTTATGTACGGATAATGAGAAAAATTTATGTGCTTGTAATGCTCTTATGCATATCTTATGATGAGAGGAAAATCGATGTGCGTCTCTAGACCACTTCATCCCTAAACCCTAATGTAACATCTCTAGACATTATTACCTTATTGCATTCGCTTTAAATGCCAAGTCAAAAGTATGGTACCTTTTTTGGATTTGGAAACTCTTCTTGTAATTAAGCTATTAAGTCAGATCAAACAAAGTTGTAACAGAATCAATTCAAATAATGGTGGGCCGATTTATAGTTGTCAATCTCTGAACTTATGCAGATCATGAGGAATATCCATGTGCTTGTGATGGTCTTATGCATATATTTTGATGAGAGGAAAATCAATATGGATATTTAGACAACATCATCCCTAAACCCTATATATCCACTCAAGGCTAGTGAAAGGCTGCTAGGGGAAAACAAAAGACTAGTGAAAGGCTGAAAAGGCTTATGTTAAGTCGATAATCTTAGTTCTTGAGAACAACATCCATGTGCTTCTCGACTACATTCTTATTACATATTGTTTACTTTCTAGACTTTGGTTTAATCAAATAATTTCACCCATTAAATGCCTTCCACAGGATTGGTATGGTAGGAAGGTAACAAGTCAAATGCCCACTAAAGATTGGTAATTCAGGTGCTACCACTTTGAAAAGCTAAATGTCCACAAATGATTGTGGCAAGACTGTTTTGTTCAAACTCAATGACAGCTCAATGTATTCAGCCAACTTTTACTATGATCTTAAATCTACTTTTGGTGATAAAGTGCTTAACTGGGTTGCAAAATCTCATCCAGTGGCTAAAAGTTACAGAACTTGGGTCACGAGCCTTCCTCTGTGTGGTAAATCATGATGCGGTAGTAACAGCATGTGCAGGTAGTTAACTTTTGTACAGTTGCCACCTTGATTTGGTAAAATACACAACTATTAAGTAGAATGTCTTAGTTTAACAAGTTGATGGTGACTTCTTGTTTGGTCTTCAACTTTGAGCCACAAGGATGATATGAAAATGAGTCTATCGGGATGGACTCCCTGGTGCAATGTTATTCACATATGTAATTACATGATGGATACTGGCAGTTACAGAAGTTATGAGAAATTCCTTAGTTGTTAGATTTGAAGAAAATTCTTGGATAAATAGTTTGACAATAGGGCAGTTCAGCTGTAGGGAAGCAGCACTGAGAGCAGCAAATGCTTGCTTTTGTATCAAAATCATAATATAGAAAGAGAATTTCTATAAGGTTATGCACTTGTGTGTTTTAATTTAAGATACTAACAATAACGTTGTTTGGAAGTCATACTTCCCACTATGGTGAGCACAAGTTGCTCACAGAGTGGGCCTTAGCTTGACACAGTTTAAAACTTTTTTAACTGTTTACACACACACACGCACATATAGATGCATGAATTTTTCAGGTTTTACAAATACGAATAACTGTCTAAACTGAGAAGGATTTTCTTTATCTTGATCCTCAATCTTATTGTGCTTAAGCTTCTATCAAACTTATGAAGAAATGTCAATAAGCATTCATGGTTAATGATCACTATGGAAGTTGTGCATCCAACCCTTCACGTTTTAACTCATCTATCTAAAATGTTGCTAGCTCTTCATCCAGAAATAATTGTTGGGTCATGCTGCTTAAGAATGTTGAATGGAGTGTCTAAGATTTTCTTCCTTGTAAGGAATTTAATGAGGTTGGAAGTTGACACTTGACCACAGCTTGAGTTCAAGCAGGCCACTAAAAGGTAGCATAAGTGACTTGTCTATCCTTTCGACTTTGCCATAAAGTCTTTTGTCTATTAAGTCTTACATGTGAAAACTATCTATTAGTACAAGTCTCTGCTGATGTAGTGGTGTACTTTGTTATTGATCCCTAGCAATGAGGAATCACTCCTAGGAAGACTTGCTTCAGAATATCTGAAAATTGAATGTTACTTGTTACAAAACCCACTTTCTACAATCAGCTCCATGTTTTTTGTTGTGATGTACTTTGTAATTGCTTGCTAATTGATGTTATTTCAAGCTAGTTGCCTACTATGAAGTATTTTCTTTGGTTACATCAAATTGGACATTAGATTAATATAGCTTAAGTATTTGACTAGAAGAAGCAACTAATATGGCTTGAAACAGCAGAATTGGAGAAGTGAGTTGTGTCCCTGGTCCTAACAGGGATAGATTTCTTGGTCTGCATATGATGTTGGGCTGCAAGATTTCCCAACATGGGCCTACTAAGGTCCCATATTCTGTATGGTAGCTGGTTTTTTCCTCTCCTGGATGTTAAGCTGCATATTCCTTCATCATTCATTGTTCATACTATTAGTTATGTGCGGGAAAGATACTAAGGAATATTGAATGTCTTCTACATTTAGAAGAAATTTACACAAATTTGCTCATGCAATTTTCAGGTTTAGTGTTGAAGTTAGGTGTACATCAAGGGAGCTTTAAAAATACAGTCCCAAATTTGTTACCAAAGCTACTTGTTAGCTTAAATAACTATCTTCGCAGACGCATGTAACCTTAAAGTGCTTGTTTAGATCTTATTCTAAGCCCTGAATAATATTTACCTGGTTCAATTGACTTATTGCAGTTGTTTGAACTGGAGTTGCAGTTTGAAAATTTGATTATTAAGCTAGAAGAGTTGAACTTTTTCAAAATTTGTTTCATTAAATTGCCTTACTCCCCTGAATAGTTAAAATTATACACTTGTCCCTTACCGAAGATATTGGACGAATTAAAAGTTGACAACAATGTCACGTGAAGAAGATATAATATACAAAATTAGAAATATACGCTACGAGCTTTATGCTGCATTGACTTTCTTGAGCAATGTACAAATGCCTAGCTTAGTACAGGTCATGGATCCACAAATGCATGTTTGTGTTTGTCCTTTCAGCTTGTGCTGTTACTTTTTGTGTTAGTGTGTGAGAAAGCGACAAATCTGATGTGGCCTTCTACATACGTGTTTTGACTAGGAATTCACTACTTTCTCTCAGTCATTGGCTCCAAAAAGGTTGAATGTTTTTCTACAATGCCTTAGCTAGTTTTAATCTTTGACAAGATTTATTCCTAATGCCGTCTTGACCAATATCTGAGTAAGTTGATTGTAATAAACAAGATATACTGTTAAAATAATTAATAATTGGATTAATTTGGCTAATTCACTTATTTTTCTAATTATTGGGCATATTCTTTTGGCTTACATAACTTTTCCAAAATTTCAAGGATTATTTGCTGATTGATGAATTAATCCAATGTATGATAGTGTTGGGTACTCATGGTTTTGGGAAAAGTTAACAAAACAAATTGTTCCTTTTCTTCACTTGAAATTACTCCGACTAATTAGCAATGTAAAGTGATTCTTTGAAAGCTCAAATATGGGTACGCTGGCTAATTTGCTGAAGCCAAACTGGGTAGATGGTGTAGATTGAGCTAGCATTAAATTTTACTCTCTATATTTCTCATCCAATTATCTTCAAAATGCAGAATTTCAATTCAAGACCTTGATTCGTTAAACTTGGATTCTCGATCAGTACTCTTTAAGCTGGTTCCATGTGTGAAGTAGCGTGATTTCTTTGTTAAAAGTTTTACGTTGCTTGAGGTTATTCTTTCAGTAATTTATTCACAACCTCTCTTCTTCCGATCTCTGAGATATTTGCTCAATTAGTTAATGAAATTAGTACAAAACATCCGTGGGAGGAAGAAAGAGGAGAGATAGGGAAGAGGAGGCTAAGGATGGTGACTTTATTTTGAATATAGCGCACACAAGTTCCTCTGTCATTTTCTATTCTTTTTGGTTGGAATAGTGGGCTGGTTGGGTTGGAACAGCCTAACATCCAGTGTGCCTTTGCAAGTTAAGTCTTTAATCTGAAAATATGCATGCATTTGATCAATGAAAAGAACTTTTAAAGAAAAGGGCAGTATATTACTTAAATCCATTGTTCCCTGTATGTTTTGGAAAACTTGTTGCCTGATTGAAAGATATTTGCCACAGGGTTTTAGCAAATATAGCAAATATTGTGGGATAAATTACAAAATCACCAAGTTTGGTCTAGCTTCAGGTGGTCAAACTTTGATAGTCTAGTTTTTTTGAGCTTCATGTTGATTGACTGAGGAAGAACAATTTTTTACTTACTGTATCTTTTTATTTCACCTTCAGTCCTATAGGAAGACAAGGGGTCAAAATTTTCTTTTAGGTAGATGGCTTCCAAATATTGGTTGAATCTAATATTTATAGGTGAAGTACACAAGGAGCTGTAAAATTCTGTGAAAACATTGTAGTCATGTACAAAGCATCTCTCCAAAGTAGTCTTCGTGCTTTCCTGCTTTAGCTGGTTTTCTTTTAAGGCCTTGAACTGTTAACCATTTTGTTTTAGGAAATTTTCATCATTCATCCTGTTATAGGTTTCCCAATACTTGGGGTTGAGTGGCAGAAGATGGAAAATCCAGATCTACGATTATCAATGGGAATGAAACCTGATCAGAAGGGTGTTCGTATAAGAAGAATTGATCCTACTGCTCCAGAATCAGATTTGTTGAAGCCATCAGATATTATCCTTGGCTTTGATGGAGTTGACATTGCAAATGATGGAACAGGTAATTTCTGTAATACTTTTGTTAGACTTGCATTTGTGGCACTGAGTTTGTTGAAACTTAACTTCATGTATGCCTTTTAGTACTGGTGATTGTCACTCTTCTTTTCCGGATTTCTTTATTGTTTATTCTTGTATTGCAGTTATTCACATACATTAGCTCTCATTCTGTTTTGTCTTTCTTCTCTCTTCTTTTTCTATTTTGTTTGATCATTTTCTAACTTTCTTTATTATTGTTGTAATGGGTTCTGTTTCTAGAATATTATTTTTAAAAAACTTGAATGTTATGTTGTATTCAACTTTTATGGTATTCCTTATTTAAAGAACACTCCTTCCTATTCGTCCCATGCATAGTAATATGTGTGTGACAACCACTTTATTTCTTTGTTCCTTTTTATTGGGTATGGTGGAGGTTTACTGCTTTGATAGAAGCTCCTCTTATAAATCATATTAGGATGGTAACTTTGTTATTTCTTTGTTCCTTTTTATCCATCTATGGTGCAATTAAATAACTAAACAAAGCTCAATCGTACAATGGCTGAAAATTTCCTAGCTACAAGGACCAAAGTACCCCTTAATAGACATCACTATGGTTTTGGAACTGCCTGTTGCGGTTAGGAATGGTTTCGGTGTTGGTTCCTTAACTGTAAAGGTTACTGTTACAGTTTTTTCTGGGTACAGTTACTTCTCTTTCTGGTTACATTTACGTTTATTAAATTGATTTCCAAGTAATAAGACGATGAATTTAGAACAAGGCAAAAATAAAGGCAATGAGTTCAGAAGAATACTAGAACTTTATATTATTGTATTGTTAGCAACAAGAAAAAGAAATATGATAACACAGTCTAGGAAAAGGTACCTCATATTTTTTCTATTCTTATTGTTTTGAAAAGAAAAAAAATACATAATGTTCTTGAATGTTGATACTTGAACTTGATATTCTTCATACGAAATAGTAAATACAATAAGATGAGAAGGGAAAAACATCTCAATAACTCGATCTCATAGATGCTTGTGTGAAAGAACTCTTCATCTTCACTTTTCTTTTTTTCTTGATTTCTATGCTCTACTTGAATCCAATCATTCACGCATGCTTGAATTTCTAGTGTTTTGGAAATTAATTTCGATCAGGTGTCAATCTGAAATACTTTCATGGGCACCAAAAGTTTTTTCCATCTCCACAGTTTATGCTGCAGTTGCTAGAATTTGTCCTAGCAGCACATCCAGCTTGAGGATTCAAAGCATTTCGACAATAGTTAATAACACCTAATTGCTTACCAAAATCAATGGATAAATGTTTGATAGCCACCATTTTTGCTAATTCATTCTTTTTTGTTTCATCATTCAATCAAATTAAAAAAAGCTTAGAAGTAGTGACGCTGCTAAGTTGCATTTGTTTTCTGTCAGTATCAAACTCTTGAGGATGCTTGCTTTTTAGTTGTTTGTAAACGATCCGTAGCTACCTTCTTTCTTGTCATTGCTAAGTAATGGCTTAATCTTGAACAGTTGCGGTAGTAACAGCTGGGCTTGGGCTGTTGCCCACAGCCTACTTGTGACCTCTGCCCCCAACCCGCTTTCCCCTTTTCATTTTTGTTGGCGTCACAGTTCGAACCAGAACCTCTAGGTGAGGTTCCAATCATGGTTCATGTTTCAGGTGCTGGTTTTGATAGGAAGAACTGCAGTTGCTATGCAACAGTGCAGTTTCCAGTTGGAACTGCAATCATGGCCGCCCCTAGTCGATGGTTATTCTTAGGATCTCAAGATAGTTTTAGAGTGATATGAATTTAACTCTTCAAATGTTGTTACAATATAGAATTAGAATTTAAGTCTTAAGGCGTAGGGGTGGACATGGTTCTAGTTTGAACCAGAATAGGAACTGTCTCCTGGAACCAGAACCTTGCCTGGAGGTTTTGGTTCGAAGCAGAAACAGAAAAAAAAAAGAAAAAGACAAAGGTTTTTTTTTTTTTTTTGTAATTTTTTGGGGGGGGGGGGTTTGGTGTCACAAGTGCCCAGGCTCAGCCAGTACTGTTACAATTGCAATGGCTCAATAATAAGCCATTATACAGCAATGCCTGGCCACTCAGGGTGGAAAAAAGGAATGATGGCAACCTATCATATTAAGATGCCTTTGTTGGTGTGGTTGATGCTGAACTGTGATTAAGGAAATTTATTAATGGTGGATTGATAATGAAAAAACCTAGTAACTGCACGAGCAGCTCCAAGGCCAATAGTTTTGGACAGCAGATGTTGGACGAACCGGATCAAGTTGAGAAGCCGTTACGACAGAAAGAAGAGTTTTGTTCATTGGTGATCCAGCAACCAGAAAAAGATGTGGTTATTAATCCTTTGAGGCTGAAAATTCGGAAATTTTGTTGCTGATTCTAAATCAGCATCAAGTTTGAATTGCCTGAAATTTCAGAATCACTCAAGGGTCTTAATTCACTTGACGAGGAGGAAAAAAATAGTAGTTTTTCAAAGTTCTAAAGGAAGTCTTAAGGTGGAAGAGGATTTGCTTGTCAAGGAAATTTCAGAAATGCAGGTGGATGATGATGTTGCTTGACCAAAGGAATTCATGGACATAAATTTGGATAAGTTGGGACCAAGCAAAATCTGAATGAATTCCCTGTAAAATCGAAGGTTGTGAGTGTTCAGAGAGAAACCAAGACAAGGTTTCTACTTTATTTACTCCAAAAATTGATTGTCTTTGGAGATACTACAACAACATTCAGACTATGCCATCTCCAAATTTTTTGAAATATTTTGTAGGTCTTGTGCTTCTATCTCATGGGCGAATTTCCAACCTTGGGGTTCTTTTGTCTCGAATTTCGAAGTTTGAGGTCGAGTTTTGTGCAACTAGGACAAATGGCTGAAGAAATCCAAGATTTAGGGTTTCCAGAATTTGCTTGAGCTTCAATTAGGCACACTTTCAAAGATGAATAGGTTTATCAGAGTTCAATTATGTCTTAAGTATATTCAAGTAGGTGTTTAAGGTTTAAGATTTTCTGAGTTTTAGTGTGTGGGGAGTATTTAGTAATTTTAAGAGTTTTAATATCTTCTGAATTTTAGTATGTGGGGAGTATTTAGTGAAATTTCTGTCTTGGTAATTAGTAATTTAGGATATGGTCATTCAGTGACATAGAAATCTATTCTGATTTGGACTTAATATCAATCTTGTAAAAGGAGTCTTGTTCCTATTCTGAACAAGTGAATCCTAATTGGAATGGAAGAGCTTAGGATACTATAAATTCTGTACTTCTCATTTAAGAGGAGAGGGTGTTTTTTTATGTTAACAAATTTCTCCAAACTTTGTTTCTTCTTGAAGACTGTGATACAATCTTGCCTTAGGTGTGATGCCTAAAGGTTTATGGGCAATTAGATAATGTTGTATGTGGATTATGGGTATCATAAATCTTGATCCAGTTTGACCTAACACCAACTTTTAATTCGTGAATTTTATTTATACTGTTGGATGTTTCTTCATTGAAGGGGCTTGGATAGCTTATTCCAAGCTCATTAGAAAGAGTGTTAAAATGACAATCCAAATCTGGAGCAGTTGATTCTTTGTTCGTCTCTAGGAACACAAGAAAGTCAATATGCATACAAACGCACACACAAAAAAGCATTTAAACAATTAACTGAATTTTGTCTCTTCTGTTACAGAACCTCATCTGGGGACATGCAGCAAGAAAGGAACTTGGATATCTAACAATACCTTTAAGAGCTACTCATTTTTAGTTTGTCCCAGTCTAGATGGTTAAGATGGAGTCATTGGACCTCAGAGTACATTTGATGGCAGATTTTGAGTGCAGGTAGAAATATGAAAAATTGTGATCTTGCTTTGGAGGTTAATAGCAGGTAGAGATATGAGGAACTAAAATAGTTGAGAACTTCTTTTAAGTGCACTGCCTACTTGTTTTATCAACCTTTAAATATCAAAATTTTAGGTACTTTGTGGAAAATTTAGTTATTCAGAGAAGAAACATTAACCTTTCTTGGTCAATACTCAGGGCTTATTCTTGAGCTTGTAAAGCAGTTTTATTTTCAAATTAAGAGAAGCTGTTTTGGTAAAGCAGGTGGGTTGCCTTTGGAAAAAGCTTTTAGCTTCTCAAACATAACAAATTTTCAAAAGTAGCCTTTTTTTTTAAACTTTTAAAAAGTGCTGCTTATAGCTTTTCATAAGCTATTGAGAAAAAGGCCTCAATGTGGATACTGGGATCTGCTTTTTTATCATTTTCAGGTTCATGTCAAGCTCATGGACGTGCAGTGTTGCTCTCATTTCAAAAGCATTTGAAAGGTTATTAAGTTCAGAGTGTTGTTTGTAAAATGCAAGAAGATGAGAGATAAGAAATGTTGAGGCGATTAGTATTGCTCATTTTAGATCCTGCTTGTCAACTTTGTTAAAAAATTTGTCTACATTGGTGAACACCGCTTCTTGCCCTTTATTGCTGCTGATCAAATTTTTTCTGATCAAATCTTGTTCTCGCTCAGCAAGTTTCTTCAGGTAGATGCATTTCTGTGTTTGATTTTTGTTTGGCTAGATATTTTATTGTGTTGGATATTATATTACAATTTTTTTAATAAAAAAACATACATTGTGATTCAAATCTCCTTGGTAAATGCCTGTCAAGTTGCTTCATATAGCCCCACCAAAAAAGGGGGAAAAAAGAAGCCTGTGATTCTTTAAAACACTGGTAAATAGCAAAGCCACCTCATCTATACATGGTAAATAGCAAAGCCACCTCATCTAAACAAAGGATTGATTCCTTGCACATTTTAGGGAAATTTTTTTTGGTGGTCCCCTTCAAAATACTTTGCAACTTCCAGTTGTGGTGTTACATAAGATTATTTCCTTGTCGGCATGCCCTTGTTCTTTAATGCTGAAGTAGAATGTTTTAATAGTAAAACATTTGTTTTTGTTTAACGATTCACATCTTGCCTCTGAAGGATGCTATTCTTTCTGCTATTATCATTTTTCTGGGAGAATTAATTATCTTGATCATCCTTCTTTTTACTCTGTGTTTTGTATAAGTTAGTGGCTATCCTTTTCTGAGCTTTGAAGCCCACTAGAGAGTCCTGTGCATCAGGGAAGGAGGGGGTGCATATTTACATAGTTAACCTATCTATCTAGGGTATGTTTACTTTAGTTTTGCACATTTAGCTGATTCTAAGTCTACACCTTTATCCATTTGTTTCCTTACATAGCTGTGATCTTTGATGATTTAAATATGTAAGAGTTGGCATGTTAGTGGAGTCAAATGGCTGCAGTTAGTTCTCGCAAATTGAAGTATGTTGACTTTCTATCTGTTGCAGCCTTCATGTTGATAATGTAACCCATTTGATGGATATATGTGTAACTGAGAGTAGACAAGTCAGGATGAAGGCCCGCTTACATTCTTATGATGAGCATACACTAAAAAGAAATAGGCTCTTGCAGCTATTGCAGTGTGAATTGCCATATAGTGACTAGGAAAGAGAGTATATTTGACTTTTCGTTGAAGGTTGGATTTTCCAGTTGAAGTCAGTTTGGAGCCTTCTTGTTGTTATGTTTTTTATATTTTTTTTCAATTAGGTTTGGAGCCTTGTGAGCTTGGGCAGTTTTTTTTTGTCATGCATCTCAAGCACTGGGATTGACACTATTTGCTGGGTGAGCATCTTTATGAATTATGATGTATCTAAAGGAGGCGTTGTAGCTTTTGCTGTCCTGGGCTATGGCAGCGGATTAGCAGTTGATCTTTATGTTTGTCTCTGTTTATCATGATTATCATTTACTTGCTTTTGATTTTCAGTTCCATTTAGGCATGGAGAACGAATTGGGTTCAGTTACCTTGTATCCCAGAAGTATACCGGAGACAGTGCAGCAATCAAGGTTCTCCGAAATTCCGAGACCATCAAATTCAATATTAAACTCGCATCCCATAGAAGGTTGATTCCAGCTCACAACAAGGGAAAACCTCCATCATATTATATCATTGCTGGATTTGTGTTTACAACCGTTTCAGTTCCATATCTGAGATCTGAGGTGCTTTTTTTGTTTCAATATAACATGGATAGATGGCATAATCATGTATTCTTCTTGTGAGCATTGTGTTTTAATTTTGAGTTGCATGGTGCTGTCCTTGGAGCTTGTATCTTTTCCTAACAACCATAATTTTGGAAACTGGCATATTTGATTTTGGATTTTGGAATTCATCGTTTGGTAGACACTTGTTGACCTGAAATTTTAATTGCTGATTCCAAAGGAACTGTTGTGTGTTTGCTGCTATCTTGTAGTTTGCTTTCTTGAACTCTAAAGGCATATGAACATCCTTGTCCTTTTGCCTTCATTTACTTGGGGAATTTTGATTTTTTTAACATTTGAATTTATTGGTACTGGTTTAAACCATTTAAATGTACACTGCAGTATGGAAAGGACTACGAGTATGAAGCTCCAGTCAAGCTTCTGGACAAACTCCTACATGAAATGCCCAAATCACCAGATGAACAAATTGTTGTGGTTTCCCAGGTTCTCTCGCTATCTTCTCTAATATTGACTGGCCAGAGCATGCTATAGTGATGGATTCTGCTTACCTTCCGTATGCTTTCCAATTTTAAATTTGTTAAAGGTACTCGTCGCTGACATCAATATTGGGTACGAGGACATCGTTAATACTCAGGTTTGAGTCTTTATACCACTGCTTCCACTACAAGTTCATGACATGTTTATTTTGTGATATTTGCTTACCATACTTATCCTTGTGTGTTCATTCGTGTTTTTGGGGCTCTCAGGTTCTGGCTTTCAATGGTAAGCCTGTTAAAAATTTGAAGAACCTGGCCAGTATGGTAGAGAGCTGCAATGATGAGTTCTTGCAATTTGATTTGGAATATCAACAAGTACTCTCTCTCTCTCTCTCTCTCTCTCTCACACACACACACACACACACACAAACAGAGTCGCACCAGACATGTCACACAGCTCTGCAGACTGCTTCTTGTTGCATCTAATTCTCTTTTTTGCAGATTGTGGTCCTCCAGACTAAGGGTGCAAAAGCTGCAACATTGGACATTCTTACTACCCACTGTATACCCTCTGCTATGTCTGATGACCTCAAGATATGACTTCAGATTTTGCATGACAATCTGACTTGCTTCAGTCATTTTTCCTAGTATTCTTCTGCTTCGATTATTTCACATTATTTGAGAGATAAGGATCTGGGATATCAATCAGTGCTGTGCTGTAGAAGGGACTTTAGTTAGCTAGTCACGTATGGTTTTAAACTATGATAATCAAATGTAGGTAACGAGTGAATGAGGTGGCATAATGGAGAAAGAAGTCAACTTGCAAGCTTCTGCAATCTCTCTTTCTATCCTTGTTGCCTCCCAGGTGTTTGTTTTACTTTATTTCTATTTTTTGTCTTTTACTTTCAGTATCCCTTTTTTTTTTTTGGGGTTTTGGAGGTTGTTGCTCTTACCCTTTAGGGGAGTAATCCAACTCCCTTTTGTTAAGGAACAAATGTTGCTAGTTATTGGCATGCACAGTTTGTTCAGACAAATATTAGGAAGAAACGAATGGGAACTAGGGTAAGAAGGCTTACCCATCCACTGTAAGAAGAATGACTCTAGGATGAATCATTATTACTAGTCAAAATACATCTCATTATCACCTTCAGTTAGGAGATCATTTAAAGCATGCCCTTTAAAGGTTGAATTCAGATGAAGGGTCATATTACTTGGCCATGTCTCTCTCACATTCACAGCATACATTGCAAATTTGCCTTCTTAATGACCAGGTATGTTTATCTGTACATACTTGTTTATCCTTTTACTCTATGCAGCTCTATGATTTTGCGACAAAGGCTTGTTTAATGCAGACGGATATAGAGCATCAACTTCATACGTATCCTTCCCTTAATCCTCCTTAGACTTTGCCCAGATTTTTTTTCCTTGCAATGATAGAAGATTTTATTAATGGCAAAAGTATAATACACTTAATGAGCAGGGGCTCAATATGAGCTATATAGAAGTGTACTAAGACACTAAGGGTCTACGAATTCCTCATCAAAAGCTATACTTTGAGCAAGTTTGCTCAATCTTTTACTTAGTCTATTCTGTTCAATATTTGGACAATCAAATGAGCATTTTCTAAACATTGAGCTAAAATCCTTGACGTCCTCTAGGTGTGGAGAAATTCTGATGTCGCTTGAGGATGGTTTTCTGATTAGACTTACGATTGGGTTGCAAGATGTGTGGACTTTAACACTCTCCCACCCTAGTTCCTTCACCTTACTGAATGCCATTTTAATGGCTTGCCAGTAGTCCAGAATCATAGAACCAATATTTCTTTCCCTTAGTTTCTATGCTGCTTGCAACTGGTTCTAGTTGTTTTCAACAAAAATCCGAATCCCCATGTTTTGACCCTTCTTGTGTTGTCCTACTTCCACACATATTTTCCGTGTATTTTATTCTTCTGCATACCTTTGTTCTTGTTCAGAAGCTCCTTCTGTTTCTGAAATGCTCATCTGTGTTGGTGTGTGTTGGGTTTGTTTGTATTCCTTTCCTCCCGATCATTCACTGCTTTTCAAATTACTTCCATAGGGTGTCTCTCTGTCTTTGAACTCCCTATCATTTTTAGCCTTCCATATCTCCCACAATATATCCACTGTCAAAGCAATGTGTTCCATGCCATCCTTTCTTCTCCTTGCTTCCAGCAGTCATGTACGCTGGCTCTTGAAGTTTCTTATGTGTTCATATAATGCATCCCATTGCATGGGGGCCATTTTCCATATATCTCCGGCCTTTCTACATTGAAAATAAAGATCTGTCAGTGTCTCAACCATGGTTTGCTGTCACAGTCAAGGTTATTTCACATCGATCGTAATATATCGGTTGGATATTGGCTGATACGCACATTATATCACATAAAAATTTTCAAAAAAATTGAAAAAATTACTAAAAATAGAAAATATCATAAAAGGCACAATTATCAAATTAAATTTACTAAATACTTACATTATCACCATATTCTCAATAAACATTTTTACCATATTTTCAATAGACATTATCACCATTTACTAAATACCTACATAAGAAGCAAGCATTTTCACCATATTCTCAATTTACATTTTCATCTTACATTGATCAATTGCGGTGTTTAGGTGATTGATCTCAATTTTTTAAATAAAAAATAATAAATATCACTGAAATATTAAAATTAACGAATTATGTACAATTTTTGAATTCTATCAAATATAGCAAGAAATATTTTTACTTTGTTTACATATCTATTAATACCATGTAGAATGACGAGCAGGTTAAAAATTATACTTATCTTTCGATCTATTGAAGTAAGAATATGGCATTTGCACTTGATTTTCTTCATGTGAATGGGGAGAAATGTATAAATGATATTGTTCATCTTTTAAATTTGATAACGCACTAGATGAGTCATGATTAAAATATGGCAAAGGTGTTGGATTTGATTTAAATTCCTTACCTTTATGGTAGTAATCGAATTCTTGATAATGCAAACTATCATTAGTGCTATTGGATGAATGATAATTGTGTCCATAATAGTCATTGGTACTTGAATCAAATGCAGATCTCTCGTCATATATTCTAGTTGGTCGATTATAATATCCACTAGTAGAAATACTAGTGGACCTCTGAAGATGGCTAGGTTTACCATATGATCTGTATTCAGAGTAATAACAAGTGGGAGCTGCATGTGATCCTTCAAACTCATGTCCTAACTGTCTCATACCCAAACTATTACTAGAATCATAAACTCCATATGAATGACTTATATCAAATCTTGTATGTGTTCGTGAAATCCAAAATATCTCTTAGAATTTGAGTAGTAAGAAGAGTCACCTTGCTCAAAAATTTAGTTATTTTGCTCAAATGTTGCCGTTGTTTTTTCTATGGTCAGATGATATTCATGATCAGTATCTTGAGTAGCACAATAGTTATCATTTCTTCGAGTCCATGACTTGCCATCGGTATATTGGCTATCCTGATAGTTACTACCACTACCACTAATTTTTTTTTTTTTTTTTGGAGAATCTCTCATGTTTGTCCCTCAATTATCATCATCATTACCGTTGTCATCTTCTCCACTGCTAGAGTTGTTGGTAAAGGAAGATGAAACGGATTTTGATATAACTTTTTTCTTCCCATTACTCTTGTCTTCGCTTGTAGATACTTGCTCTTTATGCTTCTTTTTCTTACTAGTTATGAATTGGGACAAAGGCATATCACTATCATGATCATTATGATGACTTTGTTTTCTTCCTTCACTTTCATTAATGGCTTTATCCAACTAATTTAAATCATCTTTGATTCAATCATCTTCATGAATCAAAGATGGCTCATTTTCTCGGACCTATTCATCTAACATATCATTTTCATAAAAAATGTGATTTAAATCAATTGGGTCATAAAAATCATCGGTGTCATTTTTGTATATCAAATTCTTCACTTTGAACCACATGTTATAGTGCGCACCGCAATGTGTGCAACTTTTCAATTGCCAATCAATTTCAAAGTTTTGTACGTAATAAAAACCATGTACACCAACTTCTTTCATAGCCAGATGATGTATAAGTTTGTCTCAAAACTTTAATTGCAGTTTTTCTTAGATTAGGAGCTTTTTCACCATGCATGTTTCACCATTCAGCTATTAAAAACATATAATACAAAAAACTAATAAACATGATGCATATATAATGAGTATCATTAAAATAATATAATAATAAATAATATAATTTAAAGGACAAAATCGTAGTTATAAACTTGATAAAGATGTAGTTACTGCTTTAATTGCAAGTGCACTTTCAAACTTTCCAATTTTATTCAAGAATATGCTTATCTAAGGTTATCACAAAATTAGACTATTAGAAATTTAAGAAAAAAATACATAAAGTAATGCACATTAATGAAGCAAAATTATCTATTTTTTATTTCATTCATTGCCTTTGCTTTAACTAATTCTAAATTTGGTTCAAACCTTTTAATTACTTCTTTCAATTCTCTTCTAATATCAGGTGTATTAATTTCACAAGTGTTGGAATATTGAAGAACTGGATTTAAGAAATATGATGGACCAATGATATCAAAAAAATCAAGTGAGGAAATCTTTAGTACAAAATAATTTTTTTAAAAAAATATTTATTTATAATTGTAAACATAATTACTTACTGCATGCAAGTCTTGGTGTAACTGTTTATATCATCCATCATCAATAATATCTCAATACTTTTGAAAGTCTTTCACTACAATTTGTATTGCAATTTTAGCCATATCCATTGCCTTCTATGTAATGGGTAGTGTAGCTTTTTTTTATCTTGATCGATTACTTTTAAGATTTTCACTATCAGCTTTATAACTGCACAAACCCACCGTACCCTTTCCAAAATCTATTTGAGAAATCAAGTCAGGCACTTCAACAACTTCTTCCCTTCTTTTAGAACTGTTATTATACTCTTGCCATTCATTTGAATTATACATTCGCTTCAATTCAGTAGCATGATGAAGAAGACTTTCCATTGTAATGAATTCGACAGCAAATCTTGTTATGTCGGGTTGCCGTAACTCTCTATTATTTGTATATGTCTTCATTAGATTTATCACTTTGTCACTATTGTATATAAAATTGGTAATTCTCCTATTTTGTTTGATAGCATCCTTTATTGACCTCATCCGACCAATGTCTTCCAACATCAAATCAATGCAATGTGCAGCTCATGATGACCAGAACAAATGTTTCCTTTTCTTCATCGGTTGCTCCTCGGCTGCCTTCATACTAGATTCTTCTCCAATGGAATCCACAACCTTATCCATTAAGGAAAAGACAAAATTTGCAGTCTTTGCCTTGTTTGTACAGTCGACAGAGCTATGATATACTCCCTCTGTCCCAATGAATTTGTCGTGCTTTGGGAATCCCACATTTTTTCAACAGTGCTCCGATTTCAAAAGGTAATGGGTTATGTTCCAAGAATGCCCCGGTTGAATTAGCTATGCAGCCTGACGTGTTGCTCCGTTGATGGTAGGATAGAGTAGTGATATGATTGTGGGACCCATACATATGATATATTTTCAAGCCCTTTTGGAGAAAGTGCAATGCACGAATCCTGCTGGTTCTAACGTGACACTCACACACCATCACATGAAAATTCTCTATTTCACAGGTGAATTTTGGGGCCCACTAAAATATAAGAATCTTGTTGTAAGATTTAAGGGTATCAGTGGAAATCGGTGAAAGTTTTTATTACCATTATTGGTAAGTGACACTAATTTTGGGACGGACTAAAAAGGAAAGCATGACACTTCTAATGGGACGGAGGGAGTATCATATCTCTATCACAGTATGCCATGAAATTAATGATTGGATGCTTTGTCCAAGTACTTCAGCCATCACACATGATTGTGCACCCATATGTTTTCCATTTGTGTTTTATGGTACTGATGTATTGGTCAACATTTGCCATTTTCTTATTCAAATATTCACCTCCAATTTGTTTAACTGTTGGCCCATTAATTCTAGGTCCAACACTAGCAATTGTGTCAATCATCAATTGATAATAAGACCACTATCAATTGCATGAAATGGTATGACATTAAAATGAAAAAATTTTGCAATTGCCTTGCCAATTTTTTTGACATTTTCTTTGGAAAAAAAAAATTGTTTACTCACTTATTTTTGGAGGGAAACATGGATGGATCAACTCCTTTTGACTCCAAACCTCTTGCCTTGAGTTTAAAACTTTGTGAGAAAGCTCTTTTGCTTCCAGAAGACAATAGATTAGGTATACTTGAACTGCTACTTCCTGCAATGTAGCACATAAAAGATTGTAATATTTTTTATCAAACGTCTTGTACCCTAAAAATGGTATATTAATTCTTAGATATTTTTGCATATATACCAAACATAAAATCCATAGTTGGCTGACCTCCTGATAAAGAATGCCTACATTGCTCTTCCATAAATCCTATGTATCTATTTTCTTCCATATCTCACTTGTATTGCTTTCTTTCTAAAGCTTCCATTTCTTCTTTGTTAAGCTCAAAGATATCATCATCGTCATCATCCTCATTTTCATCCCGTAGATTGATGGATTGGAGCAATGATTTTTTTTTCCCTTTGTATTGCTGTTCTTGCACTCTTACATTGAATCAAGTGTTCTTTAAAAGCCCTTTTATTTCTTTTGAAACTACAAGACATGTCTCTACTTGTCTTGCTACATGTCCAATATGTTGTTTCATCCTTATAATTAGGGGTGGGCGCGGGTCGTGTACCTGCTCCATTTACCATTTGGTTGACCCGGCCCGCACCTTGCGAGTCAGCTATTTTCTGACCTTTACCTGCCCCGCACCCACTGAGATAGGGTCGGGTCAGCGGGTACCCGTCCCTCCCCATTTATCATTTAATTGTTTATAAAAAAATGATTTATACCAATTTAATTTTATATTTTACATTCATCTAAGATTTAATAAATTTTTTTTCTAAAAAAAAGTTTCCCACCAAGAAACAAACATGTAAAGAGAATATAAGATAAAGGAAAAAATTAAAAGAATTCAAAATTAATAAAAGTTTGAAATAAGTAGTACAATTTTTAATATATATGTTCCATATTAATTAAACTTTTTTCTATAAAATATAAGATCATGGCTTCCACAAATGAATCTTGTAAATAAACTATAGTATCTCATATTGGTAATGCAATTTGTTCAATAAAATTACTTATTTAGTTCTAACTTATTATTTTATAATGTGTGTATAAAAATAAAAATAAAAAAATATATATATATATATGCGGGGCGGATCGGGTACCAGCGGATTTTTAATTATTTGACTCTAACACATCCCGCATCTTAGCAGATACCCGACCCTCTTTTGACCCGATCAAATAATAAAAATTGGATATCCTAATTTTCGGATCGGATCGGATATGACGGGTTTTCGGGTTAGCAGCTAATTTTGCCCACCCCTACTTATAATTCCTTTGTGTACAATTTTACCACAATAATTGCACTTTGTAACCTTTCTGTCATTACCAACTGGAGTAGCACAATTTCAACCAATGTCTTGATTTGGAGCATTTTACACTGTCCCTACATTAGTTAAATAATTGTAGATGTGATGTTAAACATGTTAATATGCATTATTTAGATAACAATAAATTTTTTTTATTATCTAAATATTTCAAAATTTTCCAATCAAGTTTAATTATACAAGATAATTTATACTTTCACAATTTGCCCACTTCAATTTTTTTGTTTAACTAAGTGGAACTTGTAATTAAATTCTTTTTTATGCCTTTTTATAATTAATTTATCGAAAATCATTTTAACGAATATAATTGAGATATATGAAATAAATAAATTAAATTTCTGATCATTAAAACATATCCAAATAATGACTCTGTTTTCTCAACTATAACTTAGATAAGAGACAACCGATATTATATAAATATATTAAATATACAAATATCAATTTAATCATTTACTTAATTATATAAAAAAAATGCCAAAATGCATTACATGAATTTACAAATATGTAAATATCACATCTGAATACTAAATTCAAAAACAATTAAAATTGAGAAACTAATTTGAAAGAAAATGCGAACCTTTTGGCCTAATACTTGAACTTAAGATTAAGAGTCCAATCCCCTAATTACTCGGGCCAAACTTGGACTTTAAGAGCTTTTCACTTTTCGTTCTTTTTTTTTTCTTTCTTTGGCTCCACTGGAAAAAGCCCAACTAGTCCAATTTTAGCTTCATTTTTCTCACTCCAAATTTAGTCGTTCCTTTCGTTCTTTCGTCTTCTCTCTACTCTTGATGATGTTTACAAAAGGCAGAAACAAATCTCACTCCAATTTAGGACCACCATCCACTCAATCACTTCAAGCTTCAATGATAATTTCAGCAATAACTTCTCTATTCTTTCCTAATTTCGATGAAGCAAACTCACTAGGAGAATCATGGGTTTAATCAAGACAACCCGATGCACTGCTTGATACTCCGATTGAAAACAAATTAGTGATGAAATTGCCAGTATGTTTCTTTGCTACTTGATTCTTTACTGTACTCTACTTTCTATACCTTATCTTGCCCTTCCCCTTTCCCTTCTCTTTGTGGCTAAAAAGAAAAGAATAAAGCATAAGGGGAAGGACATTTGATAACTTTAAGCCTTGGTGCTTATTACGAGGATTTTGAATTCGTTTGGGAAAATTGAGTTAGATGTGGTAACTTTTTTGTTATTTTCATTCACTTTTTGGATCACTTTTCCTAATCTTTTTGTTCATGTTTTGTTTGATTTCAATTATTAGGTGTTCAATTTTTTGATAAAAGTTAAAAAAAAGAGGTGAAACAATAGAGATGTGATAGCAAGCAATTACTATTGTAAAGCGTTAGAGTAGCTCCAATTTTTTGTATCTAAAATGGTGGGGCTAATAACTCTCTGTTTCTGTAAATTTTTTGTCTACCTTTGTTTGATTACTGAGTCAATTCCGAATTGATTTTAGAGATTTGGTCCGATTCCAAGTATCACGAATTCGACTCGGCTAGTATCGGTCTAGTCAGAGCGAGTCACTGCGGATGTAGATATATCCATAATTTAGGGATTGATACGCACCGGTCCTCTTTGTTTCAATTATGACTCGGCTGAGTTGTATCGGGCTTAGCTGAGATCACTAACCATGGTCTCAGCCTCCTCACTACAGTTCTTGCAAATCAGTTCTCCTTTTCCTATCCTTCTAAAAATAGTTTCTCTAACTGGCAAGACTTGATTCAGGCATTTCCAGATGAACGGTTTTTGTTTCTGTTTGATTTTCATTTTCCATAATTGTTTTCATACCCTTTCTTTCTCTCTTGCAAAGCTTGTCTCTTCCTCATCGTTGGCCTTTCTTTCCTATCGTTTCTGCTCACTAGTCATTGCTTCATATGTTGATCTGACTGTATATTTCTTTGTGCTATTGTGGCTCCAAAAATAGCTATCTGGCCTTCTTGCTAGGCTTATAGGTATTTTAAGGATTTTTCTTACTTCTTCTAAGCTAAAAGTCTTGAAAATGAGTGTTGTATTCCATCTAAAATCTGAGATAAGTTCTTCCACTTCGTTAGGCTTGCAATCATGAGGCTTAGGTGAATTTAATTTTCCACCCCTGCAATCCTGTAGCCATGCATTTTTCTAGATTCTTGTGGTTCTCCTATTTCGAATTTTCTTTCTAGCTCACTTATTTACCTCTTCTCTTGCTCCCATTAAGGTTTTCTGTATCCAAGATACATTATTCTTCACTTTGCAGTTCAATATTGACTCTTTAGGATAGTACTTTGTTTTAATAACTTGCCAGCAGATTTGGGCATGTTAGTAACCTCCATACCTATTCATCAAGCAGTGCCTTATTGCATCTTTGAAGATCTCTGTATCCTAGTACACCATTATCCTTCTTAGTTGTTAATTTTTTCTAGGAGCACTATTGAATTTTTCCTTTTCCATTCTCTTCCCCTCACTAGAATTTGCCATTATTGCATTTATGTCTCTGCACAGTTTTACTGGAAGCTTGAAACATGACGTTGCATACATTGGCATTGCCATAGTGATAGCTTTCATGAGAATCTCTTTTCCTACTCGATTTAGCATTTTATTCCTCCTACTGTTCATAGTTCTCTAGCAGTTCTCTTTGATGAAGCCAAACATTTGTTCCTTAGTTCTTGTAATTACCATGGGCAATCCTAAGTACTTCCCTTGTTTCACCACTTGTATATTTTCCAATCTTCTGCAGATTTCCTTTTGTTTTTCCTGTTCCATGTTCTTGCTGAAGATCACTGATGAATTGTCCAGATTGATCATTTGACCTGATCCTTGTTCATACATCTTCAGAATTCTCATTATTTCTTTTGTTTGGTTGGTCTTTGTCTTGCAAAAAATCAATGAATCATCAGCAAAGAAAAGATAAGTAATTGAGGGTCCATTTCTTCTTATTTTCATTCCACTTAGTTGTTTATTCCTCATTGCTTCAGCTAGTAGGTTTGAGAAGCCTTCAGAAACTAGGAGGAATAAATAAGGTCATAAGGGATCACCTTGCCTGATTCCCCCCAGTAGGTATGACATATCCTTTTGATTCTCCATTTATGTTGAAAGAGTAAGAAGCTATTGAGATGCAAGCCATAATCCAGTTAATCTATTTATCATAGAAGCCCATCTTTTGCCATAATTGCTTCCAAAAAGTTCCATTCCACCCTATCATAAACCTTTGGCATATCTAATTTCAAAGCCATAAACCCTTGAGATCCTTGCCTTTTGTTTTTGAGATAGTGCATATACTCATGAGACAAAATAACATTATCCAAAATTTGTCTTCCACTTTATGCTTGAATTTTTGCTAATACAATTTTCTGAGTCATTTTTTAGTCTATTTGCAAGAATTTTAGAAATAATCTTGTAAAAAAAATATTGCAAAGGCTTATTGGCCCAAACTGTTTGACCTATATAAGGCTTTCTACCTTAGGGATCAGGGAAATAATGGTGTGATTCATAGCTCTCAACATAAGACTAGAGTGAAAAGAGCTTCTAATGGCTTTGATGATTTCAAGTTTGACAATGTGCCAAAATTTTTTGAAAAAACATTGGTGTCATTCCATCAGGGCCAGGTGATTTATTTGGGTTTATGGCAAATAAGGTTTCTTTGATTTCTTTTTCATCTACAAGCTTGGTAAGGCTAGTGTCATTTGCTTTGTGATGATATGTGGTATTCCTTCAAGAATCACATCCAAGTGATCTATTCCCTTATTGCAGAAAAGATTTTTAAAGTTCCACCTCCTCACCTATTTCCTCTTTTGTGTTGGCCTATGATTTGTCCTCCCTAAGAGTTCTCCGCAGTTTATTTCTTCTTCTTCTACCCTTTAAACTGGAGTGGAAAAAAGTGTGTGCTCTTGTCACCCTCCTTCAACCATTGGCTCCTTGATTTGTGGTTCCAGAAAAGTTCTTCTTCATTGTAATCTTCTTTTAACCGAGTCTTCAACTCCTGTAGCCTATATTTTTTGTTGTGGCAATCAGACTTCGTCATTTCCTCCAGCTGCTTTTTAGTTCTTTCTATCCTTTGCTTGGCATTTTCTTGGAAATTGCCTTTTCACTTCAAAATAGCCACTCTGCAATTTGCAACTTTTCTAGTTACTTTGTAAATGTAGGATCCATCCTGATCCTCTTCCCAAGCATTCTAATTACCTGCTCAATCCTGTCCTTTTTCAACCATCTTCTATCAAATAAAAATGTTTTTTTTCCTCTTTTCAGATTGAGGATCGAAATCCAGAAAAATCATACTATGATCTGAACTAAGATTTTCTATATGCTTGACTCTAGTTCTATCAATCATTTGGCTCCAAGCATTGTTTCCAAAAGCTCTCTCCAACCTTTGTTTAATCTCCCCTTCAGCTGACCAATGATTGCTCTAGGTCTAGGGATTACCTTCAAAGCCTAGGTCAATAAACTCATTCTTTTCTATGAAACCATTAAACTCTCTGAAACTTCCTTCCCTCATTCTTCTTCCATCCCATTTTTTCTCATTTGAAGTGATACCATTAAAATTCCCTGCAATCATCCATCTGGTACCCCACAGTTCCTTCCTCCTTTCAATAACTTTCCATTGGTTTCTTTTGATTTGATTATCAGTGCTAGCATAAATGCCAATAAACCACCAATCCATGTATTTTTCTGGATCCAAAAGTGTACTTCTATGGTGAAAGTAGTTGTTAGCAGCTCAATCACTTTGAAATCATTGTTTCACATAACTGTCATGCCCTCAACTTTATTCATAAACTCAACTATAACACATTCATCAAATCTCAACTGTCTTTTTACTTTTTCCTTAAAAGGTTGTCTATTTTTAGTCTCATAGAGGAAAATTAGATTTGGGGAGAGGAGGTTGCAAGCCTCCTTTAGCTGAGGAATTGTAAAGGGCTCCCTGTCTTGACAATTCCACACCAGCAACCTTATTTGTCCTTTGGAGACCAAAATAGGTTGGTCTCCACCCCTCTGCTGCAACTGCACAGTTTTCTTGAATTGTCTTCACTCTAACCTTTTTTTTTTTATCATGTTTCCCACCTCCACATCAACCATATTTTCACACTATTCTGTATTTCTCTCAGAGGCTGTCTGATGATGTTAGGTGATTTCAGTTGCTTTCTGGTCCATCTTGTGGTTTTTTGATTAGTCTTTACCACTTGGACATCCAAATTCCCATTCGCCTGCATTTTTTCATCTTCCATTTCCTTGCTTCTTTGTTCCAAATTCCTTTCTGTACCTTGATTCTTGTTCTCCTCCAGGCATTGCTTCATCATAGTATTTGTTTTTTTGTTCCTTTTTTCCTCTTTGGTCAAGTCTGCACGTGTTGGACTCTTCCTCATTTGTTTTTCCTTTGTCCAAATGACATTTTCTCGATGTTTGCTTGAAGAGTTTTTTCTTGAAACACTGGTTTCTGTCTCATTTTTGCTAGTTTGTCCTGCTTCATTAGTTTCTTTCCATTTGATTTTTGAATCAATTCCCCATCTTTGAAGCCCCACCTTTGTTTGTTTGAAGAAACTTGTGCTATAACCTGTTCTCTCAATTCTTTTTGGGGTGATCTTTTACCATTGCCTGCTCTAAGCCATGGACCAAATTGGTTTTCCAATTTGCGCTTTTCCACTAGCACTATTTCCTTGCAGTTCCTTTCACTGTGGCCTATTCTTCGATATTCATAATAGAAATCAATACATCTCTCAAACTTAAAGCTTATTCATTTCACCTTTCCTTCAAGTTTGACAGCAGTTCCTCTCACTAATGGCAGAGAAATATCCATCATTACCAGTAATTTGATATGCCAACCTTTCTTTCCTCGTCGTTGATGTATTACAACTTCTCTAGTTTCCTGAAAGATTGAGGCTATCTTTTTCCCCCTTCCTTAGATATCCAGTATATAGGAAGCTCCATACCTCCATAGTGGGGCAATGTTGAATTTTGCATCCTCCTCCTTAAATCCGTCAAGCCATTGTCTTTATACCAAAATTTGATAATAATCCATGGATCTCTTTTTAGGATCCTGTCCCTGTCTTTCTCATTGGGGATGAAAAATGGAAAGGGTTTGCTCCTTGTTCCACCACTCTTAGACCTTTTGGATATCCCAAAGCTAAAGTGACAAAATTTTTTACCCCAACAAAGTTAATAATCTTTTCTCTTTTCATTCTTTCACCAGGTTCTCCCCACTTTCTTTTACACTAGGTCCAACATCTCCTAGATGAATTTCAGCTCCGTCCATCTCCATGTTGGATAGAGCAAATTTTTGCAAGATTTCTGTGAGTTCATCAGCTATAACTCACCTTTCAATGATCCTTTAGGAATACCATACACCAGAATATTTCAAAATAGTTCAAGGACAAAAGGCACAGAGTTTTATTTAGGGAAATCTAGGTTTTTCTCCATCTTGGTCTAGTTGAAAGCCATCACTAAGAAAACTCAACAGTATAGGGAAAACTAGTATGTTCATATAGCTAAGAAAACACAGACTCTAAAACCCAAAAAAGTTTTCTACCTTTTTTTTAAAAAATAAAAACCTTCTTGCTACTACTTTTGTTTATAATAATAACCAGGTATAAAGCTAGAAGAAAGGAGTACTACAACTACTAGGCTAGATCTATCATGTGACAGTTTTTGAACTATCTGTCTAGGCTGAAATCAAGGTAGAGTGAAGGAAAAGTGGAATTCTTTGCTGATTATTACACCCTCCATCAGCCAATCAGGATTGGAACTGGGAGAATCTTTGTCTTTGCCTTTAAGAGCCCCATTTATGCTGAGTTCGAGCAGACGCACTTCTACATATTTAATTCGCATATGTTTGGGCTTTGGTGTTGTTTATTGCTTTGAAAGCTTGTTAGATTTTTAGACAGGAACTTCAACTCCCAAAAGAAGAATACAAGGCACAATTCCCAAGAGAAGCTTGTTAGATTTTCATACAGGAACTTCAACTCCCAAGGTTGGAGACAAGGCACAACTCCCAATAGAGAGAAAATTTTGAAACTTTTGCGTGGGAGAGAAACTCCCAAAAGAAGGAGACAAGGCACAATTCCCAAAAGAGAGAAAATTTTGAAACTCTCACGCGGGAGAGAACCTGACGAACAATATCATAGACTTTGCCCAGATGACTCGATAAAATCCGACAATTATTATTATCACTGCTTCAAACCCTTTTTTTTTCGGACACGATAATTTTATTCTACACTACTCCTACTCTACACTAAGGGGAATTTTTCAGAAAATCTTGAACAAGAATGCAAGTCAAAGGATTTGATCCTTTGACCTATACCCAAGGAGAGAAATTCTGTACAAGAATGCAAGTCAAGGGATTCGATTTCTTGACCTACATCCAAGGAGAGCTTTAAACCTCTCCCTAGTGGCCAAGTGCTCTAGGAGTAGTTGGTTATCACTGCTCCAATCACACTGCAAAAGAAACAAAAAACTTAAGTGCACCTGGTTGAAAATCTCCTTTTTGATCTGTTTATTCTTACGGCATCCAAAATCATATGAAGTGCCTCTCTATGTCTTTATGATCACCCACTGAAATTCTGTTCCTTGTAATGCAAATTGTCTTAGCAAAACTTTCCACATCATTGAAGAACCTTTTGACTTGCATTTTCGAAGTTCACAAATGTAATTAAGTGGGTCTACTGGCTGTATTATGAACTGGTGTCAGTGGTTTGACTTGATACACAGCAGAGCAAGGTTGAGAGATATCTTGCGTTCCAACATGGAGTGTGTCGCCAAGGATGATGACACTCATCATTGCAGCAAATCAGCAATTGCTATGCCGAGAGGCTTGAACATAGCCACAAATACGGGGCCTTTCCTGTGAATACGCTAAGTTTGTATTCACCGAGTTTGCGCACAAAATGTCATAATGCTTCCGAATACAGCCTGTGAAATATCAGATCACATAAAATACATTCATTTGTCACAACAAAAATTGATTTGTCCTTTATTTATTTCATTTTAAGGGGAGAGCGAAAGGCAAACTTAGAGAATCAAATTCCCATTATAAAAGGAGAAGGAAGAAATATGATCCTATCATCGAGCTTTATTTGATTTTCTAGCCAAAAGTTAAATTGAATCAGAATCGAATCCTTGTTTGCAGTACTAACCGAGTAGACAATTGTAATGACTTCAATATCTGGCCTTGGTTTCCAAGGATTTGGGGTTGTTTCTCTCTGCAATTAAAGAAACTCCAGCGCCTTGAATGGAGGCAAATAAGCAATAGACTGCTGCTGTAGTTAACTGAGAGGGGTACCCTTTAAGCAGTGCTGCCTTCACAAGAGTGCAGAGTAACATATTAGTCCATCTGAATTTCTGAAAAACGAATCTGTGACTGGTATTCTTGATAGCACTTACCTGAGAAATGTTCCAAAATGAGACGGATAAACAAGCAGTTGCAAAGAAGAAGCCTCCAATAACCCAATTATTTCTCACTTCCAATAGATAGGAGGAAGAGTTTAAAGGCCGATGAGAGCTTTCAGATGGAGGTGAAAGGGAATTCGTTGCAAAAGAGCCAATTGAAGGACCCTTGTAAAGGGTTAAAACCAGTGCTCCTGCAATAGACACCAGAGTTCCAATCATTTTGATCTGACTTCTTGAGCTTCTCAAGTTCAATTTCTCCATCCTATAAAAGAAAACGGACATGCATCTAGTAACTGTAGTGTCTAGATTTAATCTTCTCAAATAAATTTTTTTTCATGATTGATTTTCAAATAGTCCTAACTCTAGCATGCGTTAGCAAAATTTTCTATCATACCCCAAATTAGGCGATTATGAGCAAATATTATGTATTTAAAGCTTATTTGTTTTCCCTTTATCTTCGTCTGTTTAAAAGTTTTATATATAAATACCTAACGAGATTCAAAACTAAGAATCCCAATAAAGAATTGACTCATACCAGTTACAAAAAAAAAAAAAAAAGGTATCTTCCCAACAAAAATTTACAGCCGTAAGGCTTTGGGATTAAAGGGGGAAATTTACAAAAAAAAAAAAAAAAAAGGGTCGAGGAGATACCTGAAGATAACAGCAAGCAAAAATGTAAAAGCTGGGATTAAGTTGGTCGTTGCAGATCCAAGTGTGGGAGAGCTGTAACTTATATCAGTAAACACACAATTCTGCATAATAGTAATCCCGCAAAAGCGTAATTTATTTCAGAAATTCAGCAACAAAGAAAAAAGAGTGCAGCCCATTTCAATAACAAGACAGAAAATTAAAATGTAGCAGTTGGATTCAAAAATACATACCCAAGGAGGCTGAGGAGGAAAAATTTACACAGGAGAGACAAATTGAGATGTGGCCTATTTTTTCTGAAAATGGAATCTTGAAAATCAGCTCAAATTGTTTGAATGGGAAGAGAAAATTAAAGAGGTCAAATACACCTTTCAAAGATGAAGGAAAAAGGGGAGAGAATAAAGTGGCAATAGCATTTGAGTAGACAACAAAGACAAAGTGACTCATTCCTTCGGACATGGCTACTTTGCTCGGTGTGGATAAGCCAGCGTCTATAACATTCCACTATCGCCATGGCTGTAAGTGGCACCATTTGTACCACATAGGACTTCACACCCATCTCCCTGTTTGTTCTGATTCTGAATCTTCTGACTGTCAAATGGTGAGAGAGTGTCTGTTTCTGTGCGCTTCTTGTACTGTTATCTTTATTTTTTCAGTGGTTGCTTTTGCTCTTTGGTCATTTTGATCAACTTTCTCCACATGCACAATCATTGCAGAGCTGTTGATTCTATTAATTACTAATCAACGTTTTCGATGTGATTCACGTTGAATTAATGGTGAGCAATGATTTTAATCTAGTAATATGTTATATCCAATTTTATCGGTCTTGTTTGCATTGTGGTTTTTCGCAAAAAATTGTTTTAAGTTTTTCATGAACACATTTTCCAATCATCTTTTTATTCCACATGCATCAAATTGTCACAGTACAATTTTATTCAAAAACTCCTAAAAAAAGCAATTTAAACATGAAAATTGACTAGATCCATCTGGTCATGTTATGTCTAAAATTAAAGATACACATGTTATATCCATTTGGTCTGAAAAAAGGTCAAGTATCTAATCAACAACACTGGTTAAGGCTTATGTTGTCTCATGCTCCACCCAAAAAAAAAGAAAAAAAAGACATATATTACCTGTATAAAATTAGCTATTACACACGATTAGATAGTATGATGTCACTAAAAATAGGTAGTATAATATGGACTAAGGGCACAAACAGCTGTCAGTAGCAATCGTTCTGATCGATGTAATACTTTTTGAACAAGACGTAACTCTACATGAATTACTTATAAAACTTAACAACAGAAATACAATTATTACATATGGAACTCATATGAGCAGTAACAAAATATCACACTTCTGTTGTAAAGATGTATAAGAAGTTTACATAGAATTATAAAATATTCAAAAAAGTTACATTATTCTGCTCCGTATAATATGGACCTTTATGTTGAATAAAGCAATAATTTTAATCTAGTTTACATATGTTATATCCAATTTTTATCCGCCTTGTTTGGATTGTGATTTTTTGTCAAAATTTTTTTACGTTTTTCGTGAATACATTATCCAATCACCTTTTTATATCACATGCATCAAATTATCACACTACAATTTTATTCAAAAACTCCTAAAAAAAAGCAATTCAAACGGACCCGATAAAAATTGGCTGGATCCATCTGGTCATGTTATGTCTAAAATTAAAGATACATATGTTACATCCATTTGGTTTGAAAAAGGTCAAGTATCTAATCAACAACACTGGTTAAGGCTTATGTTGCCTCATGCTCCACCCAAAAAAAAAAAGAAAAAAAAGACATATATTACCTATATAAACTTAGCTATTACACACGATTAGATAGTATGATGTCACTAAAAAAAGGTAGTATAATATGGACTAAGGGCACAAACAGTTGTCAGTAGCAATCGTTCTGATCGATGTAATACTTTTTGAACAAGACGTAACTCTACATGAATTACTTATAAAACTTAACAACAGAAATACAATTATTACATATGGAACTCATATGAGCAGTAACAAAATATCACACTTTTGTTGTAAAGATGTATAAGAAGTTTACATAGAATTATGAAATGTTCAAAAAAGTTACATTATTCTGCTCCGTATAATATGGACCTTTATGTTGAATAAAGCAATAATTTTATGTAGTTTACATATGTTATATCCAATTTTTATCCGCCTTGTTTGGATTGTGATTTTTTGTAAAATTTTTTTTTTACGTTTTCCGTAAATACATTATCCAATCACCTTTTTATATCACATGCATCAAATTATCATAATACAATTTTATTCAAAAACTCCTAAAAAAAGCAATTCAAACGGACCCGATGAAAATTGGCTGGATCCATCTGGTCATGTTATGTCTAAAATTAAAGATACATACGTTACATCCATTTGGTTTGAAAAAGGTCAAGTATCTAATCAACAACACTGGTTAAGGCTTATGTTGCCTCATGCTCCACCCAAAAAAAGAAAAGGAAAAAAAGACTTATATTACCTGTATAAAATTAGCTATTACACACGATTACGTAGTATGATGTCACTTAAAAAAGGTAGTATAATATGGATCAAGGGCACAAATAGTTGTCATTAGCAACTCTACATGAATAAGGTGCAACTTTACATGAATTACTTATAAACTTAACAACAGAGATACAATTATTACATATGGGACTCATATGAGCAATAACAAAATATCATACCTTTGTTATAAAGATGTACAAGAAGTTTACATAGAGTTATAAAATATTTAAAAATATTACATTGTTCTGCTTCGTATAATATGGACCTTTCTGTGGAATAAAGCTTTCACAATATTCATTTCTTACTAATAAATTTTGGTAGGGTTAATTCTATTTTGCCCCCTTGACTATTGGCAATTAGCACTTCCTCCCCAATATTTGGAACAAATTATCCAAATAACCACTAAATTTTTAACTTTGTATACTTTTGGTCTTCCAACTATTGAAAATTTAAACTTACCCACTGAACTCAACAAAAAGCATATATTTCTTGCCATTACATCTGGCTTCTACTGTAAAAACTTGACGGAAACGAGAAGGGGAGTGAGGCATGAGCAAAACCAAGGATAAATTTGTCAGCACAACTCTATTGCAAGTCAAATACCAAGTTTGTAAAAATTTAATTGGCTTTTAAAAATTTTCTTCTTCTTCATAGACGCTACCACTAACCCAACATGCCCAACACTTGCCCCACAATCACCAGCTCCAGCCATCATATCCACCGCAATTGGGTAACTCTCAAAGAGATTTACTTCAACAATTGTTTAATTATTATTTTTTAGTTCTTTTCAAATGACATTATTCTTTTTTGAACGAGATCTTTGAGAAAAACCCACATGAATTTTTCCTATTAAGCTTTGCAAGAAAGAAAGTACCACATAATTTTTCCTATTAAGCTTTGCAGTTCTTTTACGTTCAATGCCTACTCTTAGCTCAAGACCACATAATTCAACGATTTCGGGTGGCAACAATTTTAACTTCGAGAATGCCTCTCAGGCTTCCAAACAATTTTGCTGTGGAGTTTTCTTTCCATCTCTCATTTCTTCCAATTATCCAAACATCCCTCCTCTCCCTTCGACCAAGATAGATTTAATTGAGCTGTAAACAATGAGAGAAAAAAAAGGAATTTAACAGAGCTAGATTTAAATTTGACAGTTCATGTTTTTTTTTTCTTGGTGCAAATCTAGGGTTTTCGAGAGGAAATGGTTAAGAAGAACAAGGAAAACTAATGAAAAAAAGGGAACAAAAAAATAATTTGCTAGGTTGACAAAAATGACCCTAGAATTTTGCTCGTGCATGTTTTGTGTTCTATCAATTTTAACTAAAAAAAAAATAAACAGAATGGTTAGAAATGTAGACTTTATTGAGTTTAATTTTTTAATGGTAAGATACCGAAAGTACTCCAAGCTAAAAGTTTAGTGGCTATTTGGACAATTTGCTCAAATATTTATTACAACTTTACCGTACTTTGCTATACTGCTCATAACTTAGTCAAACTGGCGGTAGCTCAATTTTGTCCCATTTTGCTAGCCTATTACTCTTTAATGCAGAAGGTCTTTATCTAATTAATGATAGACCAAATTAACCCAAATTCCAAAGAATTTATGATGACTGGAGCAAATTGAGAAATTTCGAAGTATGAGAAACTATATTGCTTGATGAGAGGAATAAGAAAAAATTCTTGTACTTAGCACTATGACAGCGTAAAGAGCTAAATTGCTCTTACGCCTCGTGACCTTCTAGCCTCGTTATTTTGTTGGCTCAAGTGTCATTCATCTTTTCACCAAAAGGAATAAGTCAGTCAAGTTTCATTAGGTAATTAGGGTTTTCCATTGGCCAGTTATCTCTGTTATGTATATATTTAATTATTGTCGAAAAAAATCCAACATAAAACCATATATTATTTCAATTTGTTACATTACAGAGTATTTGGGGTTCCCTTAAATGTTGAGAGTGCCAAGCAAAGTGATGATGAAGAACAACTACCAGCGTCCCAAGATCATAACACCCAAAAGAGAGAGAGAGAGAGTCTACAAGATCCTAGGTAAAATGCAACTTGAGCAAGGAATGAGAATATCTAAAAGAGATAGTAGTGAAAATTTAATCTTTAGTTTGATGATAAAGAACAATTGTTGGGGAAGAAAGAATGAATCCTATTACCTAAGGCTGGACTCCCAATTCATAGACCCTTGCCCCTAAAGGCAACTTCAATACCATTTAGAAAATCTCCCAAACATTGACAAGGAAACTTTTCCTTCCTTTCTTACCTTGATATTTTTTATGGCAATTGTTAGTCAGACCTAGAGTAGGACGCCACAGAAAAGAATGATCCTCTCAATCTAAAAATCTCGTCTTTCTCAGAGGCGTATGGTCTTTTCATCGCCGATCCACACTAGATAAGAATAAAAATTTAAGGCTACGGTAATCAAGTTGGACCAGAATTCAGCAAGGCGTCAGGCTCTTGAGCTTAAGGAATTGAATAATGGTGAGATTACTGAAAAGGGAAGAAGAGGTTAAGAAGAGAAATGAGAATTCGGAGTAAGAGAGGATTGAGAGAGATCAAAGAGAGAAGGAAAGAGAAATGCTTCATTATTTCCGTTATCCTCCATACATTAGTGGGCCCCAGTTTTATGGTTGACTAGTAACAAATGGTAGTTATCAATAACTAACTCCTTCTAATAGATCAATTAACGTCCTAACTTTCACATAATTCATAACTACTACAATCCAGAATTTATTACAATTTGGCACCTCAATTACAATAATTCTTCTTATCCTGAAAATGCCTTCCCCTTAGAAAAAGACTTGTCCTCAAGTCTTGAACTCAGGAAACTAGTGCTCAATGAAGGACTTGTCTTCCCATGGAATTTCATCGTAGCTCAAGTGATTTAACCATAAATTGGATAATTGGTTTGCCCTCCCCAAGGATGACTCTCCTTTAAGAATAGCTTCAGGTTCCAGCGGACACTGATCTTGTTCATTCAATTCTGGCAACGTAGGAGAGCTATCTTGTAGGGGTCCCAATTTCTTTTTCAACAAGGACACATGAAAAACTGGATGCAATCTTGTTCCTGCTGGTAACCTCAGTTTGTAAGGCACTATGCCAATGTTTTCCTCCACTTGTAAAGGAGTACTGGGCTAATTGCTATAAACATTTCCTAATAGCCACTGTTTGTTGTCTATATGGTTGAAGCTTTAAAAACACCCAATCTCCCACAGAAAAACTCCTCTCAGTTCTATGCTTGTCTGCAAAGTGTTTCATCCTCTGTTGAGCTCTATTCAAATGCTTCTTAATGCTATTGGCCTGTTCCTTTCCTGAAGCATGTGTGAAGCTGTTGGTATGACTGAATCCAGATATGGCCCCAAAGATATAGGCACAAGTTTGTATCCATGCAAGGTATGACTCAGATTTGGGTAATTTTTCCATGAAGTTCGTTGAGATATGGGACCATGCTTGTTTTGGCACTGGTATAGGCTGTAATAGCTTAGGATAAGGAATGTTTCTGATTTGTTTCTCTGACAGACATCACAGTATTGCACAAATGCTATCACATCCTGTTTCATTTCTGACCAGTGGAATAAGGTTTTGATCCTTTGCCAGCAATTTCTTTCCCCTGAGTGACCACCTAATGCTAATGCATGTAGGATTTTAATAAGCTGAGTTCTGATACTATTAGCATTTTTTAACATAAAATTTGCCTTGCTACTTCAATAGTCCATCAGCCAGTGAATAAGGTCCTTGAGAATTGGGGTCCAACAGTAACTGGGCCATTAATTCCTGGCAGTAGGTATCTGTTTCATAACTCTTTTGTAATTCTTCAATTGAACTAGGTCTAACAGTTGAAACAGCAAGGCAAGACCCTTCTCCTGTACTTGTTTCAATTTCTCCATGTCTTCTAGATAAAGCATCTGCTACCATGTTTTTTGCCCCCTTTTTGTACTGCATCTCACAATCCAACCCAAGCAATTTTGTCATCCACTTGTGCCGGATTGTAGTGTTCAATTCTTTTATCCAAATGATATTTTAATGATTGATGATCAGTCCTTATGATTAAGTGATAGCCAACCTGATAATGCTTCCATTTAGTAACTGCCATGACAAGAGCAAGCAGTTCCTTCTCATAGACTGATAATCCCAAGTTCTTAATAGACAGGGCCTTGCTTAAAAATGAAATAGGATGACTATCTTGCATTAGTACAACACCAATTCCCCCCTCCACTAGCATCAGTTTCAATGACAAAAGATTTCTGAAAATCTGGTAGTTTCAAAATTGGGGCTGAACACTTGAGTTTTTTAAGATGGTCAAAGAATTTTCTGACCATCTGAGTTCCATTTAAAGCCCTCTTTTTTTTAACAATTCAGTGAGTTGTTTACAAATAAGACCATAATGTTGTACAAACCTCATGTAGTAATTTGTCAGTCCTAAAAATCCCCTCAGTTCCTTAACTGATTTTGGTTCAGGCCACTGCATAATGTTGTTTACTTTTCACTGATCCTTACTGACACCTTCATCAGTGATGGTGTGTCTCAGATAATCTATCCTCTATTGGGCAAAGGCATATTTAGATTTCTTACCATATAACTGGTTTTCTCTCGGGACAGACAACATAGTCCTTATATGTTGTACATGGGACTCCAGTATGGGACTGTATACCAGTATATCATTAAAAAAAACCAAAACAAACCTTCTCAAATAGGGTTAGAATACCTGGTTCATTAATGCTTGAAAAGTAGCTGGGGCACTTGTTATCCCCAATGGCATAACAAGAAACTCATAACGTCCACAATAAATCTGAAAGGCTGTCTTGTAAGTGTCTTGAGATTTTACTCTGATCATGTGATATCCTGCTGTCAAATCCACACTGGCTTTGAACATAGCTCCTACCAACTCATCTAGTAACTCGTCAACATTAGTATGGGATATCTATCCTTGATAGTGATTTCATTTAGCTTTCCGTAATCTACACAAAATCTCCAAGTGCCTTCCTTTTCTTAACCAGTAGCACAGGTGAAGCAAAAGGGCTGTTGCTGTGTTTAATTATCCCACTCTTTAGCATCTCAGTAATCTGTCTTTCAATCTGGAAATAAGGATAACTATAAGGTTTAGACTTGAATGGTCATGCTTCTGGTTTCAGTGGAATACATCATCGAATTCACTTAGAAGTTCTTGTATCTTTTCAGGTACAGGGCATTCAACCTTCTTTTCACTAATTTTGGAATCCATAGTTATGCTTGTCTACCTTTTATACTCAATGAAATGCCTCAAATCCTTTTCCCTGATTAAGTCCATGTCACAATCTTCTGCTTTACCTTGCAAGTGAATCACCTCTCCTTCATGGTACATAGAAATCCTTAATTGATGGAAATCAAATGTAATAGGACTGAAATGCACCATCCAATCTACTCCTAATATGATGTCCCAGCCTCTCAATTCCATGTCCTTGAGATCAAATCTGAATTTGTGTTGATTAATTCCCCAAATTACATTTGGACATATGGCCTTGCTGGTTATGCAGACTCCATTTCCCACAATCTCAGAGAAAGGGCTGACTAATTGGTAATTTATATCCATTCCAATAAATAATTCACCACTGATATAGCTATTAGAACTTCCTGTATCACACCAGTATCAGAACTTCTTCATTATCCAATTTTTCAGTCGGTGTAATTGTCTTCCTTTTAAGTGCTTCAAATAAGGCAAAAAGAGACATGTTCATAGTCTGACCAACATTTCCAATCTGTTCATCCTGTTCCCCTAATGCATTTTCAAATATAGACTCCTCCTCTTCTTCACATATCAGGAAATTTAAGTGTCCCAACTTACATTGATGGCCCAATCCATATTTTTTCCCACATTTGAAACACAGTCCATTATTTTTTCTATATTGAATTTCTTGGGGCCTCGAGAATCATCCTGATGACTCTTGAATTTGGAATCTTGAAAGTGCTAGCAAAAGGCACCTTGTACATATTACGTCCCATTGCAGTTGTTGCTGTGGATCTGATCATTCCAAACTTATGTTCTGCAACCACCTTCTGAGTTTTCCTAGTGCCCTTACTTCGGACTTTGAGTGAGTATTCTTGCCATTGTGATAATTCAAAGGTCTCAGACCAGGTTGTTGGTTTTAGCATTCTCACCATTGGTTTAGTTTCCTCCTTCAAACCGCTTATGAAACTGGAAATGAAATAATTCTCAACAAGATTTTTATTCCTAATCATCATCAATGGTTTTAATTCCTCAAATCTTTCCTGATATTTTTCAACATTGCCTTCCTGTTGCAGTTTATTAAACCCCTAAACAAATCCATACAATTTCTATCATTGAATCTGCTGCACAATAATTCTCGGAACTGTTCCCAACTCAAAATTTTCAATTTTGACCCCTTGAAACCACCTATTAGCCTTTCCATCCAGGTGCATCTCAATTACTTCTAATTTTTGTTCATCAGGAATTTGATAATTCAAAAAGTACTTATTACATTTACGCAACCAATCTCTTTCTCCCCAGAAAAAATTTGTAAATCAATCTTAGGAGGGTTTGGAACTTGGAACTTACTCATCTCCTTCTTGAAGGTTCTTTGAAGTTCAGATTCTGGTTGCAGTCTTAAGTGGCTTGGTGGGGTTGGCAACGATGAAATTTGATCCAATCTTCTTTTTTCTCATCATCTTCCCCCATTTTCTCTTTTCTTGACATCATCTTCATCACGAGGGAGTTGAATTTCTGTTCCATAAAGGAACTGAAGTTCTATTCCATTCCAACCACCAGATGCTCCATTCTCTTATTATTTTCCTCCAATTCTTGTTTTATCTCATTTCTGATCTGTTGCTATGCAGATTGTGAAGAATGCACAGATTCCATTATTTCTGGAAGCCTGATTTCCTGCCTTTTAACTTGTTCTTCTAGTGTCTCGAATCTTATGCTCTCTGCCATTTAGAATAGCAGAATTTGCTCCAAGGATCAATAGCTCTGGATACCAATTTGTCAAGCTCTTGAGCTTAAGGAATTGAATAATGGTGAGATTATTGAAAAAGGGAAGAAGAGATTAAGAAGAGAAATGAGAATTCAGAGTAAGAGAGGATTGAGTGAGATCAGAGAGAGAAGGAAACAGAAATGCTTCATAATTTTCGTTATCCTCCATATATCAGTGGGCTCCAGTTTTATAGTTGACTAGTAACAGCTGGTAGTCATCAATAACTAACTCCTTCTAATACTCAAGATTGGTAACTAACAAATGCCGAATTACCTATACAATACTCAAGATTGGGTCAAAATGGTTGGATGATTAATGAATTAACCAAAAACTGATAATCAAGCAGTTACAGTAACAGTTAATGAAAAAGTGGCATCGAGAATCCCGTGTGAGCAGTAACATTTTGGTCGGTTCCTTAGTTTAACAAATCCATGGATTCTCTAGTTTTATATGCTTCTTTCGAATAAAAAAAAAAATTGGAATACTTTAAGGGGTACCAACTGGCAAAGTGTTGCATTAAACCTAAATATTAATGTGATGGTGCCAATTAATAAAAATTGAATATGCTACATTTACACTAGACAATAATATCCCACTATGAGTAATTTGAAATGGTTTCAAGGCCTCTATAATTGTCAATTTCAATTACAAACATATATAGGATGAGCAAATATTAAGACAGCAATATGGCAAAATACAACAAATTTTTTTTTTTATTTATTAAAGGCAAAGAACAAAAAAAATTAGTTTGTTCATTCTGAATAAGACTAGATTTGTAAAGGCGAAGGGGAGAAGGAAGTTCTTCTAATTATAAGATATGGACTGGTGGAGAGGTGGTTGTGGTAACAGTGCTAGGAAATCTGTTTGCCCAAGAAAACAAGTAGGTGGCCAAGCCATTGATGCCAAAAACCAAAGGATGGTAATACTAGCAAGATGGGCATGACGCCTTAAAGGGTGTCTGATGAGAAAGGACAGTTGACCATGGGAGGAAGGTTAGATATGGTAAGAGGAGCCATAGCAATAGGAAACGTCATGATGTGGATTGTTGATTGAGTAAGATGAACGGTTAGCGAGCTGGTAAAAGCAAAAGCAAAGATGGAAGAGAGAACTTGGATAAGAATAGAGAGTGAGCTCAGTGGTAGAGGAGACGAAATGAAAGTAGAAGTAGAGAGGAGGACAGTACTGGTACCCTAACGTTGGTCGTGATAGCATTGGTCGATGGAATCTGAAATAAAGAAACAAAGTAAGATGGAGATAATGGAAAAGATCGGGACAATAGCAAGACGGATGGCGAGTAATAACAAACCTAAGGAGGCCTAAATGAGGCAAGTGCATCATGAGATTTGGCTATGGCCAAAATTGTTGCATCCTCAACGTTATTCCCAGCAATGTCTCCCACCACTAGCACTTGAGGGCGCTAGAAGAATTAACGATGACAGAGTCTTGTCCTTTGGGGTCAGCTGCCTTGAAGTCCTCTCCACCGGAACCTAAGGAATCACTGGCTTCAATATTTGTAGTAAATGTCCTCTTGGAATCAGTGGAAGATGTTTCCTAAGAAACGGTAACAAGCTCAGTGGCTGCCATTGAGACAGCAAGTTGGAGTTTTACGAGTTCTTCTATCATCTGGCAAGTCAAAGAGGTAGTTGATTGAGTGATGACGGTCAAGTAAAAGAAGGGAGCAATAAAGTCAAGAATAAGAGTGTAAAACCAAAGAAAAAAAATAAAACTTAGAATGGAGAAGAATCAAAGGCAAAAGAAATACCTGGACATAGGAGTATCCATGGACCAGGTAACCAGTTCATTTGCAATTTTACTGATCCTAATTGCATGTACTAGCTCAACAAAATTACATTCCATAATCTAATTCAATTCACCTGGGTTAACCTATGATATACGACCGGATAGGTAGAGTGACTTAATCTTCTTCTAATTGTAGGAGAAAAAATCGGAATCAGATTGAAAAGAAAGTAAACAATACAATGTTTATTTAAATTAAGGATTAATCTTCTACATATTGTTAGTGTATACACTATTACCGTTAAATATATCACAACTAATTTAAATTTGAATTTAAATTTCAAAATTTGCATATGTGTCATGCATCTAACCGTAATAGTATACACACTAACAGTATATATAAGATTAACTCTTAAATTAATTAAGGTATTTAATCTTACAACTCTAAAAACCTACCAACCAAATAGAAAGTGGAAAAGATAAATGGTAGTTTAGGTTAGGTAAATAAGTTTATAAGTTATGAAAAAGAAGATGTATAATAGACATTCTAACTTAAATTATGGGAAATGTTATTTGCATTCTATTTTTTAAATTTACAGTTCCACCATTTATTTTATCGTGTAGTCTAATAAATGAAAATTATATGATTAGAGTGATATTGTGAGTGTGATTAATAAAAATAGGAGTGCAAATAAACTTTTCCTAAATTATTAGTAAATGACTAGATAAATTCTAGTTCAGATTTGTACATTGGTAACCCTAACCAGACTTACACATGTGTGGGTAGGATTAGGCAGTTGGGATCCTCTGTGCCACTATTCGGTACCAAATCCAGTGACAATCTCACTTATCACGTGATGGTAGAAGAAATTTAAATAAACAGCACATGACAAATTAAATAAACAGGACACTTGGCATAAATATAGAAGTGGCACTGAATTGCCACTGAAAAAGTGGCACTGAGGATCCTGTGTGAGGATTAGGTAGCCACAATTTTTGAAAATTGAAAACTATATCCTGATCTATTTTTTCAAATAGGGTTGGATAACCTACCCATTTAAAAATTTTTGAGTTAATTACCCTATATTTCTCGATTTGAACAAGTTTGATTTTCTCGATTGCTTGCTTATTTTGGTTCTTTTTATCATTTCTATTTAGACGAATCATTTGATAGAAAGCTTAATTTCTTTGGAGGAGGAATAATCCCAGTGGCTCCCTTAGCGTGCTTGAAGGACAATTCTGGCACAGATTGTTCGATGGCTTTTATTGAAGCAAAAGATAAGGGAGGTAGAAATGGTTTCACTCTCTTTATCTCATTAGAAGCAGGCTTTGAAGTAACAGTCACGCCCTTTCCCGTGGAAGCTTTAGCAGCTAGAGTAGAAGCAACTTCTTCAATAACAAAAGCTTTAGACTTGTCGGCAGAAAGTTGGGACTCGTCAAGGGTCTTAATTGGCCGAAGCGAAACATTGCCCAAATGAATTGGCACAACGAGCACCTCATCTGCACGAGAAGCAAGAAATGCCTTCAGATGAAGGTGATGTTTCTAATAAGAGATCACCGTACTAGTTAAGTGATCACGCCTATTCATACATGGGATGGTTTTGGGAAGAGAACTGTCGAGTGCCACCTGAATAGAGGAGCAACAAAAAATGGTGAAATGGAGAAAAAGTCAGCAGCAGGTCGAAGAATAGGTCTAAGGACAAACTGATCAAACTCAAATTAGCACGGCATGTGATAAGATTGATAGTTAACTGCATCACTATAATGCATGACATGAATCCTACCATTTTTAAAAAGAACAGGTGATTTCCTAGCTAAAAGGTATAGCGTGCAATGAACCATACAATAGAGTAGCAGGGGTCTTTATGGTGGCAGATCATATTGCTCTAAACTGGGATTTTCGTTGGTTTCAAAGAATAATCGACTTTGTATGAGTATCTCTAAGTAGGTATATCAATTGGGTTATATGAGTTGGGTTTTGATATATCTAAACTCGGTGTATATAAAAAGTCATTCTTTTGATCTCAAGTTTAGCTCAACTAGATTCATATTATTGAAACTCATGTCCAACTCACAAAAAAAGAAGTCGAGTATTGGGCCTAATTCGAGCAGGTTTAAACTCGTGTCATGTATTTTTCATATTCACAAAATCTAGTTAAACCAAACAACTAGTTAATTGATAGATGTTCTATAATATATAAAAAAAAGTTTGAACTTCATGATAAAAAGTAATATAGTATACCATAATATCCATAAAATCTATCAACCAGAGATTGAAAAAGAACAATTTATCATAAAATTAGTCATCTAAATTTTAACTATTTGACAGAATTTAGATAAACAAATCTTCTTAATTCTCATATATACTCTAGTATAACTCCCATTTAAATTGGACAATATATGTTGGTATATGCTCAACTCAGCTTAAATTGCAAAAGGTTCAGCCCACTAAATTTAGGGCTGATTGAGCTGTCCTCGGGCCAGTTTAACCTAATCGATAGGTCTAGCTATAAGAGCAGAAGCAGAATTCTTCCTTGCTGTCGATAAATTTAACTAGGCCTTTTCTAGATGCCTAGTCCCAATACAGTGTCTTATAGCCATCCAAGGTGGGGTTCTAACCAGACAGGAAAACATTCCTACATAAAAAGCTAAAAAAAAAAGCATAGAACAAAACACACGGTGGGATAACAATAGCACTCCATATCCACCTTCAGCTGATCTAGGTGCCCAAAATGGTTTCAAATATAGGCAATCGCCAAAGGAACAATTTTGCCTTTAGAAAACTTAATGGCTAAGTCAAAGATCCTAAAAAGACGTAGCAGTTGAGGTAGTAAATGAAGAAGGTGACTTCGTTCAACTTGCTACCATAGCGGGGACTTTGGTTGAACTCACGTTTGTTCTTAGTTTCTTTAACATTTACATCAATGTGCCATATCCACCATTGAAAGTTGCCCACTTTCTACGACCAATAGCACTGGTAATGAGGGTTTATTGCACTTGAAACTCTTTTATATTGGAAGTTTTAACTGTTGGAAAATAGCCACAAAAACAATGTTAACTAAAACTAATAAAATGTAATTTGAGTCGTGCTTAATAGCACTGTCTTAAAAAACTATTTCAGGAGGTCGAAATATTTTTCCAAGATTAAACAAGCCTTTTTCAAGAAGGATCACAACTAACAAATATTACGTAAATCCAACAGAGTGAAGAAGAAGAAGAAGAAATAGTAGAAGGAAGCTGGCAGGAAGGTCTCTACTGTCATCTTTGGTGTACTTTATAAAGTGGAAATAACTACTATTTATTGGCATCAGAAAGTGTATGGTGGAAAGGATAACATCTGATAACATAAAAGAAACGTGCCTAATTTTTCGTGTAACAGAAAATAACGTTATAAGAGAACGTTGTGAACGTGCCCTGACTTTCGTAACCGATGAGATAAGAATTTATCTTCTCGGGAAAGAGAGTCAAACTTTGATTTGTAAGATGTAAAAGTAAAATTTATTCTTGCTCGTAGAAAAACCAACTTGGGTCTTGTTTAACCCACGCGCGGGCAGGGGGGGCAAATCCACCAGTTTGTACTGAAACGGCCCAACACAACTTCCCTTTCATGCATGCGAACCCACACTAGTTACCAATTTAACACAAGTTCAATAAAAGAGTAAGCATTATAAATGATAATAAGTCCCTTTAGTTTTTCAATGTGGGACAAAATCTTTTGAAATACCTTCTTATTTACAAATTACATGAAAAAGATTTTCTCCTTCTTATTTTAAAAGATTTTGGGCAAAAGATATGAAAAATAATATGTTGGATTTATTTGGGTGAAATATGATTAGTTTAATGTCTTTTTGGACTATGAACCAAACTTAGATTGACAAAACATGACTTACAGAATTATTGGTAAAATATAAATTTCTATGAGTCAATAACTCTTGATGTATGACAGAGATTTTATAAATTACATTACAACCCATAATTTGCTGTTAATATTGCGCTTTTAGGCCGTGCCCTTGCCAAGTTATTTATGAGAACTCTAAAAATTCGACCAATAAATCTTATAGGAGCGGCCCCACTCTACTCTCATATAGATGAATTCATCAAGTGTATACTGCTTTAAATATACCTCCCTAAAGGGATATGAATTCATTAAGAGTTTTAACGCACCCTCACAATTACTAGCAATCAAAGCACTTATCTCCGAAGGGACTTAAATTTGAAATATTTTACGGTCAATATTGACTCGTTATTACCCATATGAACCTACTTCATGGGATCACCAATCACATAGGTTGGGTTACTGTTTTTATTGACAACTTGTTGGCCTCAGTCTAGTTTGAAAAATTAATTTCCTTCCTATAGGTTTAGTCAGAGGATCGGCCAAGTTCAACTCTGACTTCACAAAATCAATGGAAATAATCTCATCTCTAAGCAGCTGCTTTACGACATCATGTCTTAGTTTCTTGTGTCGACTTTTATAGTTGTGTGATTTATTTTTAGCAATAGCAATGACCGCTTGACAATCACAGTGTATGGATATAGGAGGCAACAGATCCTTAGTCGGAGGAATATTGGCTAAGAAGTTTCTCAACCAATCAGCCTCAGAACCAGTCAACTCCAAAGTTATAAACTCTGATTCCATAATTGACCTAGCAATAATTGTTTGCCTAACTGACTTCCATGCTACCACACCACCACCAAGGGTGAATGCATAACCACTAGTGGATTTTGTCTCATTTGAATTCGAGATCCAATTAGCATCACTGTACCCTTCTAATACAGTAGAAAATCCACAATATAAGATACCATAATTCATGGTACCTTTCAAATATTTCATTAGTCTGACTAATGCAAACCAATGCTCAATAATAGGATTGTGAGTACATCTACTCAATCTACACACAGCATAAGCTATGTCAGGTCTTGTGAAATTCAACAAATTCATCAAACTGCTAATAATCTGAGCATATTTAGACTGAGCAACTGGATCACTATTATTTTTCTTTAATTGAGTGTTATCATTATAAGGAGTACTTACAGGTGTCACATTATAATATTCAAACTTTCTAAGAAGTCTTTCTGCGTAATATTCTTGTGACGACATTTTACCATCATCTCTCCTTATGATTTTAACACCCAATATCATTTTAATTTAACCTAAATCTTTCATATCAAAATTAAAAGATAAGAAATATTTAGTACTATTGACAATATCTATACTTGTACCAAATATAAGCATGTCATCTACATATAAACTAATTATCACATATTGATTATTCACAACTTTAGTATCTACACATTTATTTACTTCTACAGACAAAAATCCGTCTTTTATCAATATTTGATCAAATTTCTCATGCCAAAGTTTAGGAGCTTGTTTTAGGCCAGAAAGAGATTTAATTAATTTACACACTTGATTTTCTTGTCCAGATACAACACATCCTTCAGGTTGAAACATATAAATTTCTCTTCTAAATCACCATTTTAAAAAGTTGTTTTGACATCCATTTGATGAATAAAAAGTTTATGGATGGAAGCTAATGCAAATAAAACATGAATAGAAGAAATTCTTGTTACTGGTGCAAATTTGTCAAAATAGTCAATATTTTGTTTTTGAGAAAATCCTTTTGCTACTAGACGAGTTTTGTATTTTTCTATAGAACCATCAGAATTATATTTTCTTTTAAAAATTCGTTTGCAACCAATAGGTTTTGCACCTGGGGGTAAATCTACCAAAGTCCACATTTTATTTTTCAAAATAGAACCAATTTCAGATTTAATTGTTTCTTTCCAAAACTTGCAATCAGGAGAAAAAATTACATCAGAATAAATCAAATGATCATTGTCAACAAGAAAGGTTTGAAAATCATTTCCATAGAAAAATTCTTTTCTCGACCTTTTACTTCTTCTTAATACCTCAATAGAGGTTATTTCTTTATTTCTTTCAACATATGCATGTGAAATTTTATTGAAAAGTGAAAAAATATGTTAAAAAATTTCAGCATTTTTTGTCTCAATAATCATATTACAATCAAGTACATTACTTCTTAAAACAAGAAACCTATATATAGTACTATGCTCAGCATATCCAATAAACATATAATCACAAGTTTTTGAACCTAATTTTCTTTTCTTAGATTCAGGTAATAACACTTCAGTAAGACACCCCCATACTTTTAAATATTTTTAATTTGATTTATAATTTTTCCATAACTCATAAGGTGGTTTGCCAGTCTTTTTATGTGAAATTCTATTTTGTAGATGACATGCAGATAATATAGTTTCTCCCTATAAGTTATACGGAGTATGAGAACTAACTAACATAGAGTTCATCATTTCTTTTAGTGTCCTATTTTTTCTTTCAACTACTCCATTAGATTCTGGTAAGCAAGGTGGTGTTATTTCATGTATTATGCCTTCATGTTCACAAAACTTATCTAAAGCTAAATATTCGTTTCCTCTATCTGATCTAATTCTTTTTATCTTCTTATTAAATTGATTTTCTACCTTAGATTTATAAGATAAAAAGACATTATGAGTATCAACTTTATTTCAAAGTAAATAAAGTTTAGTATATCTAGAATAATAATCTATAAAAGCAACATAATATCTTTTTCCTCCTCTAATCATAGTTTGTTTTAAATCACCTAAATCTGTGTGAATTAGATTTAATAATTCAGTTTCTTTTTGAATAGTTATACAACTTTTCTTGGTTATTTTAGTTTCTGCACATATTTCACACTTTTTCATGTCATTACTATTAACACTAGAAAGTAACCCAAGTGATTGCATTTTTTTTTATGTAGCTAACATTAACATATCCTAATCTAACATGCCATAAAGAAATTGAATAAACAATATAAGCAGAAGAAGATGCATTTTCATTGATCACATTTGAAATGTTGAGTACAAAGAGTCCCTGATTACAGTAGTCCTTACCCGCAAATATATTATTTTAGTCACCTGAACTTTTCCTAACAATGCTACAGAAACCAGTTTTGCTCGAATATTCGGCACATGCAGCACATCATTGAGGGCCAAAGTTTTTTCTAAAGTGAGTTTCAAGAGAACTTTGCCCTTACCCAGAACTTTAGCAGTTCGTGAGTCTTCAAGGTAGATCATCTCTTCATCATCCCCTATTGGAGTATAGGAGGAAAATACTTCTCGATTTGCACATATGTGCCGAGTAGCCCCAGAGTCTGCTAGCCACTCTTTCACATTGGTTGCAATGTTGACTTGAGAGATGACTGCAGTAATTTTATCATCCCCTTCGGCTAAATTAACCTTAGGAGGATTGTCATTTGCTTTGTCACCTTTCTTTCTATGCCTGCATTAAGCAGTATGGTGTCCTAATTTTTCATAAACATAGCAAATGCCTTTCTTCTTCTTAAAGTTGGGATTATTGGGTTTGTAATTCAAGGATTTATTGGCGTACCTTTTATTATTGTTTTGAACCAGGTTAGCTTTGAGAGCCATCTCCTTAGCTTTGACAGTCCTTAACTTCTTCCTGTTGGAGTCTTCAATCAAAATATGTTTCACAAGCTCAACAATGGTGTAATTTTTCTACTTGTGCTTTAGGTTATTTTTGTAGTCAGTCCATGATTCGAGCAGCTTTTCAATTAGCATGCCAGCAACAAATTTTTTGGGCAAATTTATGTTTTCATTTTTTAGATCCTTGAATAGCATTTGTGACAGGTGCCGAACCTGTGCAATAATAATTAAATAAAACCTAACTACCATCTGAAACATTCAATAATTAATTATAGTACTGGAGCAGGGACTCTAGGTGTGCAATGGGTTACTTGATTCACCCTATTCTCGAAGAGTTTGCTTAATCCGATATACCTGAATTAATTATTTAACTGAATTCACTAACTAGCAGACAGTGGCAAGCAGAGTCGTCTCCTCAGGGACTAGCGAGAAATTCATTTCTTTTCAAGTCAAGATTAATGGGGGAGGTTTTAGAGTTAAAAGCTAACTAAATAATTTAACTGTAGAAAATAATTAACTAAGAGAAATAATTAAGAGAACTCTAGCCAAGGGTACACTTCAGAAATGGTTCATGCACTGATCATCGATTCACAGATAATTCCAACATTTATTAATAGATTGGTTATAGTTGTCATGCACGCGATAAACAACCAACCCTTCCTTAATTTATCGATAGCTAAGGTACGACCGTTAACTATTTCTCTAACCCAAAAGCAACCCTAGGTACGACCGTATGATTTAATTTCTAGGTTGCATTAGTAATTAGAAAGGCCCAACCCTAA